>NC_029781.3:5495496-5547219 GCF_000817695.3 Arachis duranensis | reverse complement strand
AATATAATTAATTACTATAATTATTAATAAATTTATTATAATTTAATTATTTAATATAATTATTTAATTAATTATTATTTTAAAAATAACTTGCCACATGGCAAGTTATCATTGGTAGGATAGAGTCTCCCTGAGGAGGAACTCGTCTTCCTTGAGACTTGTGGGAGGACTTCATATCCTTTTCTCCAATGGTTAGAGTCTCTTTATATCAGAAAAAAATGAGAGAAGGACTCCTCATTAGAGTTGCTCTTAAGATTTGTTATTCCCAAACTTCTTTCATCCATCATGAATCCAAGAACAAAACAAGATCCTCTTACTCTCAAATCTAGAGTGAGCTTAGAAACCCTTTATAAAAATTTTGTAGTTTTTTATATTAAGATTACTATTAGGGAAAATTAAACCCTTCAAAAAACTGGGACAAAAAATGATTGATTAGAACGCTATAAAAATGCGCAGGTTTTTTTCTCTTTTGGTAATTGTGTGCCCATGAAGATATACTTAAAAACATTAAATTTTCATTCATCATTCATTACTTAATCTAAAATAAATACGCCATAATGTCCCCAACAACACTAGAACAAAACTTGCTACTATAACCTGATGCACCCCCTTCTCCATACTTTGACTTAACTGTCTTATAACACTTACACAGTATATAATTTAATAATTTATGTTCTTATGGCCATGGTGGGATTGCTCACAGAATTTGGCCACTCTATATTGGAGAGTTTAATTTATGTTCGTACAACACCATGCTGTGATCCAAGAACAAAGGAAGACAACTTCTTACTCCAATATTTAAAGTGAGGTTAGAGACTGCATTCTTTTCTTGCGCAACCTCTCAGCAATGTTGAATGCAAGCTCTAGAGATTGAGAGGCGTTAAGCCTTGGATCACAATGCGTATGGTAGCGCGAGCTCAAGTCGTCATAAGTGATGGTCCTCGAACCTCCAACACACTCTGTCACGTTCTGGCCAGTCATTTCCAAATGAACCCCTCCAGGGTAGCTTCCTTCTTGGTCATGGACATCGAAGAATGCCCTCAGCTCAGCCTATTGCAAATAACAACATACAGGAACATGAATTTGTAGTCAGTTGCAATAGAAGTTATGGTAATATGCAATAGCATTCAACCTTGAGACTATGATAGAGCCAGATCGTGAATGCCATTAAGAAAGCACAAACATAACAGATAAATAAAAAATCAATTTGATTCTACTATGTTCAGTTCATCTGCATTTTGAATGTACTGCTGTAATTTTCTAGCATGCAATTCTGGCCTACGAAAGTAAATGAAGGGCCAAATAATCATTTAACTAATTATGTGTCAGATCCGTATACTCGCTTTGTTCATCATTAACCTAACAAGGATTACAGCATCTGCTATTTTCCATATTGGTAAAACACTTCATGGAAATTTTGATGGATCATGAGGGTTGGAAAAATCTTATTGGAAATTCTTATTTGAAAGCTGTTGCCAACCGCCAAACAAAAGAAATATTCCAATGATAGTTCTGCAGAGTGTTATGTGAGACAACACGAAAGTCTCTAACATGATGATCCAGAAGCAGACTTTTTTCCCCCAACACTTCCATAGGATCAAAAACAATATGTATTATAGACCACATAGTCTTTTCAGTGAAAACTTCTGCATTGTGTGAAAATTGATATAAAACAAGTACATATATTTAGATGGAATAAAGTATATATGAAAATTACCCTGATTGCATCAAAAGAACGGGTTTTAAGTCCAGATGGAGCTTTGATGGTGTTGCCATGCATGGGATCACTAACCCAAGTGACAATTTGACCTGCTCCGCGCACTGCTCTGATTAGATGTGGAAGCTTCACTCGCATATTCTCTGCTCCCATCCTAACAATTACAGTAATTCTTCCAGGCTTGTTTTTGGGGTTCAGAATATCTATCAACTTAACAAGTTCATTTGGATCCATCTTATCACTCACCTGAAAACCACATGGCTTTTTCAGTGAGAGCAAATGCATGCATAGCACATTAAAGATGCTCAGAACTATTAACAAAGTCTATCAAATGCAAAAGTAATTTTGATAATCAAAACAAAGTTGGTTTAATACAACGTAATCAAACTAAATAGAAAAAAGCGCAAAAGTAATTTGATCAGGCAATATAGCCCTATAACCTTAAAAGGGACAGTATACCTTAATTCCAAGTGGATTTGCAACTCCTCTCAGGAATTCAACATGAGCACCATCCAGTTGGCGGGTGCGTTCCCCAACCCAGAGCATGTGAGCTGAGCAATCATAATGAAGCCCGGTAGTAGAGTCCTCCCTGGTAAGTGCTTGTTCATAAGGAAGAAGCAAACACTCATGGGAAGTCCAAAACTCTGTTGTAGTCATGATTGGATGCTCCGATGTTAGCCCGGCAGCAATCATGAAGCCAAGAGCCTCATCGACTCGATGAGCCAATTCACGATACCTGTAACCCCACACCACCAAACAAGAACTAATGTAACAGGATGTTGAAAACTTTCTGAGAGAACAATATCAAGAATAAAAAGTCTCTTTTTCAATTTAAAATGATCTGTAGTTCTGTATATCATTTGCAGAAAGCACGAAAAAGAAAAGTACTAATGCATGAACTACCACTTTAGATCAGAGATGTTAAGTAGTAGAGGACCACTACAAGAAAATTGAAGATATTGGAACAACATAATGAACATCATCCCATCTTTTATTGTTTCTACTCTTTTATTCTGATTTTTCTTTCCATATGTTTGTGCCCGAGATGCCATTCAAATTCCGAATTAAAATTAAGTGCAAATAATCTCAGACTATTTCCAATTTCGTTCCCACTTATTCTAACCCTTTTGTTTCCATGATCTTTTAAGCAAGATGGGAAAAAAGTGCATTTTCAAATACATCCATCCCAAGCGCAAACCACATTAAAGTTTAACCATGTAAGAATAAGATTTTTAAATATGGCCTGGTTTGAGATTTTAGAGGATAGAAAAAATGCCTGTCTCCCTGCTCACTACGCTCCATGAAATCCAGATTCCATTGGTTGACCCTTTGCATGGCAGCATAACCTCCGGTGGCAAATGCACGCAACAGGTTCAAAGTAGCCACAGATTGGGTGTAGGCTCTTATCATCCTCTGTGGATCCGGAATTCTCGATGCGGCATCAAATGCATCCCCATTCACATTATCACCCCTGTAACTAGGCAGCTTCACTCCGTTCTTCTCCTCAAAAGGGTCTGACCTTGGCTTCGCAAACTGGCCCGCCATTCTCCCCACCTAAACCACCATATTCAACAGTTTAAGAATATCATACATTCTGATTGATTCATAATATAATGCTAAAGCATACACATAAAACAAGCTAAAACTGAATGCCTAAATGGAAATTAAAAAATTGTCTCCAATTTTCCATCAAATCATTTATAAATGTGAAACATGATTCATGACAGTAGTTGTGTGCAAGTAATCATTGCTAATTAGATCAAATCATTAATTGAGGGATTGGATAACCTCCAACCCAAGAAAGGCACCAACCTTTTTTTACCAAGGTAAATTAGATCAACCACAATACAACACTCTCCTGATTCTTCATCAAAATGGCTCCAAATTTCAGATTTAATTACAATTAGAATGAATTGTTGAGAGAATTGAGTAAATTAGGGATGACTAAAGAAAAACAAAACCTTGATAACAGGCATTTGACCACCGAACATAAGAACAACGCCCATCTGAAGAATGACACGGAAGGTGTCACGGATATTGTTAGCATTGAATTCCTTGAAGCTCTCAGCGCAGTCACCACCCTGAAGGAGGAAGGCGTTGCCCATGGCGGCCTGAGCGAGCTTCTCCTCGAGGCTCCTGGCTTCTCCGGCGAACACGATCGGAGGGAAGGTCTCCAGAGTGTGAAGAACCTGATCGACGGAGCTCTGATCTGGATACTCCGGAAGCTGAAGCGCCTTCTTCGTTCTCCAGCTGTTGAGGCTCCATTTCGTGGATGCTGGAGCTGAAGCAGAAGCAGAAGCGGTTGATTGTGACGCTGATTTTGATGAGGGCTCTGCGGAGTTTGCAACGACAATGGATCTGCGTGGTTTCTGGAAAGGTGCGGAGAGACAAGGTTTGAAGCTGATAAGGGATGATGATGCCAGAGCCATTGCTATTTGCAGAGACTCTCCGATATCTGATTCAGCGATAAACAACTTTATGGAGTACTAGTTTAATATTACCCTAAATTTATACTATTATAATTTATATTTAAATTCTAATTTTTATAACTTAAATTTACACTGATAATTAATTGTGTAATATTATATTTAAATTTATTAATATATCAAAATTAAATCTTTAATTTATATGTATTATTTTTCAACTAAGTTTTGTTTTGTCTTATTTGGTTTTTTCCCATGTGAGAGTGTCCGAAAGGGAATCTGACAGGGAGGGATGAGGATCTGCGCAGACATTAACGGTGTCTGAGTGAGTCGGCTGTGATCTTGGCAACTTGATACTTTGAAGGGTAAACAGAAACAGAATAGAGAATACAAAAGTAGGTATATTCTAATTCTACTATTCTAGGGAGTAAAATAATGATAAATGTCCTTTTTGTGAGTTGAATAATTCAAGCCTTATCCTAAAAAGTTTCCAAGTTGACATGCTAAATATTATAATCATCAATAATACTCTTCAATAGTGTGCTTAGATCTTTGTTTTGTCCTTTTGAGGGTAGAATGGAAATTTCTGGGGGAAAGAAATGGTTGGTTTAAGTAACTGATCATTTTCGGCAATATTAATTTAAGCGTTTTATTGGATACTATTATTAATTCAATCATTAGCTTTCTATTATGAATAAACTCGGACAAATAACTCAACTACGCACCCAGAAATAGGTGCTCAAATGTTATGAATTTAAATTTTAACGATTTTATTTTTCACCAATTCAATCGTAAAAATGACCGTGACAGCTTAAAAAACTATAATTCTTAACAATCAACACTAAAGCCATCTGATTTACGTTTTCTTTTCACTTACTTGGTTTAGTGGGTTCATTGGACTAATTAAACAACACGCAAACAATAGGGTACAAAAGAGTATGTGACGTCTAAAATAGCGAATGGTCACAGTCTATGCATGGCCCATTTTCATAAAGAAAAATATCGGCAACAATAATGCAATACAGATGAATAGGCAACTCAAAACAAAACCCACGAATTTACCACATTTACCAAGGATAATTTTACAATAACTTCATTTTAATATTCTATACTAAAGCAATGCAAAGTAAAAGCAGGCCCAAGCACCACAATTTTACAAACTTTGCTGTTTAAGTCAAAGCTTAATCCTCACAGAACGACAGAACTCAATCAGATGAATATATGGTTGGAAAACTCCCACATAGCATGCCTAAAACCCTATGGTAGTTGGTACTAGATGATGGAGAAGTGGGGCATTCTGTTCATCCAACCAGAATTGGACAATCAATAGTAGGGGCTATAGCGCATTGGCATTCTGAACCTTGGAACCTTTCTGTAATTAACAGACAAATCTGGTTAAGTTTACTATCGCAGCATAAAAACAGAACACATTGGAGAGGGCAAGAAGCCAAGAACTAAGTGCATATACCCATATCCATAAGGAGCATAGGCGAAAGGAGGTGCATATGGCGGTCTGCCTCTAAATCCCATGTGTGGATTAGGTCGGCGGCCACGGAACTGCTTCATTCCGGGTATGTTTGTCCTCTTAGCTGTTACCTGAAAAATGTTCAAATAAGCTTATATGGTAAAAAAAAATTGAAGTGAACGGCGAGAGCCTCTAGCTGTAACCTTTAATTGACGCCCATGCAATTCAGATTCATTCAGCAAAAGGGCCTCTTGAACAGCCTCTGTTTCAATAAACTCTACATACGCATAACCCTTGGGTTGGCCAAACTTATCAGTCCGAATGGTGACTCTGTTTACTGTTCCACATGATTGAAAATGCTGCTGCACTTCTTCAGGAGTGCATGAATAGTCCACCTGTGGAGTGTGTCAAATCCAAGAGATTACATGATGGCATCACAGCTAAGAAACAAGCAAAACCAAAATGATTACATGGAAATGATTTTAAATAATTGTCAACACTTAAACACCAGCTTTTCAGGATAAAAGATGAGTCATCAGTGTTCTATTTACTAGTACAACCAGGTAACTTATTATCATTTGCCTAATTATCCATGCAACATTCAATGGAAAAAATAAATATATCTGAAAATACAACAAGCTTTATTAACAAAAGCATCTTAAGTATGTATATAATAAGCATATTTTATAGTAATTTTAGTGATAGCTTTGGTAACCATGCCAAAAAGATAATCAGCCTTATTTTGCAGGAACACCCCTCCTTGCAAGTTGCAAATAATTATGTTAGTACTGATTTTACCGCAACTAAAACGCAAAAGGCTTGATATGTCTTCAACCAATGGGCAACAGCAGGCATGCTAACATGCAGGAAACCTTCCCAGACAAAATACTTTGTCCTGGCCTATATGACTGCAAGTATCAAGATGCATCCTCCAAAATGCAAGGTACACTTTAAAGAATAGAGTACCATATTGCCATTAGACAACTACAAATGAAAAGATCTGGGAAGCTAAATTTCAAAATCCATCAATTAGTATTCAGATTCTTGGTCATTTATAAAAATATAAACTTTTCTTTTTTTCATCACAGCTATCCATTGTGCAAGTTACTCTCTATAGTGCACCTCAATTCTTTTTCTTCCTTTTTTCTTTAGTTTTTGAGGTAAAAGCAGTGTTAAAACAGGGGAGACAATTAAAAAGACCCAAGTTAAAAGAAATCCCTTTTGATCCTACAAAAGGATAAAATAAGAATGTCGAGGATCTCTCACCATGGAAAAAGGAGGTCTACATATTTCTCGAGCACTAGGCACCACTAAAAGCATCCTTTGAACTTGCAACCAAAATGATATAAAGTCATATAGTACTTGACCTAGAGAGCATGTCCTCTTCTCACCAGTAGGAGTCTTGGCTCATAATCTCCAATCTAACAATTCCTCAGTCAATCCCAATGCAAAAAGTTGGCAGTATGCTAATTCAAACTTCTAGCTAAAGGCTTATCATTTTTATCTTTAAATATAACAAATTGATTTTTTTTTCCTTTTCTTTTTTTCTTGGTTCATTATTTCTTTTCCCTCATTCTCTCAAAATATGAAAATTCACAAAACCTCAAAGATCACTTCCCTTAACTAATGTTACCCTCGCTTCTATCCCTCAAAGGTTTTTTTTTTTGGCATTTTATATTTATTTTTTCACTCTCAGTTAATTTCAAGTTCTTAATGAAAATTTTTTCCTCCTCCAGCCATATGTTATCCTATACTTTCAACGGCAGCATTACAATAGCAGAAAACTCGTAGATGGAAGCATAACCTGCGATTGTAGTCAAAACATCACGTCAAAGCAGGATGCCACCAAATGGAAACACAATTCAAATGCAAAACAGAACAAGCATATTCAACAGCAACAAAAGCTTTGAACTTCCCAGGATAAAATATGCAAAGTCCAATGTATTTATCCTCCAATACACATTGGCTCATAACCAAATAAATTAGACAAAAGTTATGACGTTGATATCTTTGAAAGAAGTTAAGACATTAATATATTCAGTCCATATCATGAGTGGTGAGGAAAAGACAGCCAAACAACATAAAAATTTCTCAAGTAAAGAGGGAATGAGAGAGCTCACATTGCCTACAAAGACTGAACGAGAATCTATCTCCTCTCTGTTGACCTGACTAGCAGATGCAGTTCCGAGATCTATTGGGAGATTATAATCAATAACAGACAATGGAATCTAACAATACACTGGAATAACATTGTTTACACATTAACATAGATAAGAATGAGAAGGGAATGAAAAAGAGATAGATAAACATAACAAACCAATAAAAAATGGTCTAAAAGTATAATGCAACAATATTAAGCATGAAGTCATGAAGCCCTGTGAACTCTAAAACAGAGGTCAACAAAATTCAGCTTGAATTTGTTCTATACAAGAATATAGCTTCTCTTCACAGCCAAGTGAGAGAGTGCTACTCATTAGCCAGTAACAAAACAAGTCAAATCGTAATCATCCAACCAGAAACAAAACATCTTGTAGGCAAAGGAGTTAGGACACGTTCTATGATCAATGCAGAACGAGAAATCATTTACAAAATAAAAATTAAAATAGCTACCCTGAACAGATCCCATCTCCTTCTCGACCTTGGCTTGCATCTCTTTAAGAGCAGCAGTTTCATCTTCTATATCCTTCAAGCGCTTATCCATGTCATCAAAATCCTGCACTCACAATAGCAGTGGCGTATCATCAAAATTAGGGTTTCGGATTCAAACATCAGCAGCACAGAAGAGGGAAGCGCGATTCAATGAAATCAGGTGAACTCAAAGAAACAGAGAATAGCAACAAAAGAAGAAAGAGATAATACAGGTTCGTTGTTATCTTCGGCGTTCATGTCGACGTCGTCGTTTTCCATTTCTCCGTCAAAGAGAAACGCCGGCAGAAGCGCACCCTCCTTTCCCTTCGCCTTCTCTTTCAATTTGCGAATCAGGGTTCGTATAATAACTTGGGCCCCTACCAAGATATTTTTTCGTAATAATTCAAGTTTCAATATTTATTTATTTATTTATTTAAATAGAACTCGGTTCCCAACCATAAAAAAACAGTTTTAATAAAAAAAATAAAATTAAAAATTTTAATATATTTATTAAAAAAATTCAAAAACTTCTGCTAATTTTATTAACTAAGGTATACACATACATAAAGTGAAGAAAAGAAACCTCTAACTCAATTCTTCATAGTTTTCATCTCCCATCATAATAAAATTATAAAGTTATTGATCCCAATCCAACAAGAAAATATGGCTTTCCCACCCATTAAAATTGGGACTTAAAGAAAATATACCATTGAAGTTGTCATAGCATATGTTTGATTGGATAATAATATTGACATATTTATATATAATTTTTTTTACAAATAATGATTATGTTCATAAAAATTTTCAATTTATTCCTATTCTCCATAAAAAACTTTAGCATTTCAAAAGTCACTTTTATTGTAAGTCATTATAACAAAAAACAATGATTAATATCTTATTAAAACTTTAGTTGTCTAACCATTTGCATTTGTAAGTCACATTTTTTAATTGACCATAATTATGGTTTTGATCATAATGATGAGTAACTATATAAAATTCTTTGCACAAAATCAAAATTTGAAATCTTAGTATAACAAAGCTAGATAGAGTTTTTGAAGTGATCAATTTTTATAATGGTATTTTAGTCTAGGAGTATCTATAGCAGAAACAAAAATAGTGTTTCCTAAACAATCATGCAAGATCAGCTTAGTTGTCATGCATCAATAATGCAGAAATTTTGCAGCAATCTTATGCTATTTCCACTTGAAGGCTGCAACAATAGGCTTCACTTTTTCCATGGCCTTGATGATCACCAAGAACAAAACTCTATACAAAACCAACATCCCCAACAATATGAAAAGATCAACCCACTTTGAGTGACACATTTCCACTTCCCATAAGTCTCTTAGCATGTCTTCACCACTAATGTTCTTCATATGCTCCCCAGCTTGATCATTATTATTTTTGTTGGTAAATGTTAGACCTTCAAACTCATTCTTGAACAATCCTTGGTATGCATACTTGTGAATTGAAATGTAGTATAAAGGGTATTTCCAAATTGGTTTAGGAAGATCACTTGGCAACTTATAGAATCCACCATTTAACATCATTACTCCCAGAATCCCACAGCCAGTGATTATTCCAGTCAAGAAATTTGGAACCATGCTGGCAACAATCATCATAAGGCTCTCAACTAACATCACAGAAACAAAAAGGACACAAGTGAAGTACACAAAGTGTTGACAACTATGGTGAAGATTAGTTAGGTAATAAACAATTGCTCCTGGTATCAGTGATATCAATAATATGTATGGAATGGATGATAATGTTTGTCCAATGATGTATGCAGTGACACCATAATGTCCATTAAGTCTCTCTTTTTCAAATACCTGAATGAAAAAAAGCAAGAGAAAATAGTCAAATACCCCATTAGTTAACTATATTTAGTGCCAAACATGAACATAAAAGGATTAGCATACCTTCATTTCCTCTACAAAGGAAGGAAATCCACCAATGGTTATGAAAGTGAGGAATGTGGCCACAAACATGAGCAATGAGCCTCTAGCCTAAAACCATTAACAAGATTGATGAGTTGGTTATTCTTTGGTATATTTTTTGTATCTAGATATATACATTAAGATTTGTGTTACCTGAGCTGATTCTTTGCTTGAACCAATGTTGTAGAAAATTGTACCAAGGCATATAGCCAAAGCGCCATAGATAAATAGGCGTAGCCAGTAGTAGCCTAAATCGCGATACATATTCAAGTATGATCTTCTTGTAAGAACAATGCATTGAGTAAAGAATGCAGCATTGCTTTTCTTCTCCATTGCACTAGAATCCTGCTCCCATTAAGTTTGTTTATCACTAGGTATCATATTTATACCAATCAATAAGAATGTAAGTAAATGCACTTACACCAGTTCTTATGGCAACTATTTCTGTTTGAATTTGTTGACTAGTTTCAGATGATTGGTATGATTTTACAAGCATGTAAATAGCTTCTTCTGTGGTAAGTCCATCAGTTAATCCTTGCTCAGGGTTCTCCTAGGATTATAAAAGTACATCAGCAAAAGAAACAAATTAGTTCACAAGAGGTACAAAAAAATTGCACTAACCAGCTCAAAATCCTTATTAATGGTTTTCACAAAATGATCAGAAGGATTCTGGAGAGTTGGGCAGGGAAAACCATTCAATGCAAAAAACTGCATGCAACTAAGAACAAGTTAGCTTCAAACTACACATGATAATAATTGTACTGACACACATACTAGGCTTCTCCAAATTCGAACCTTATTCGCAGCAGAAGCAGGGCCAAAGTAGACTAATTTACCATTAGAAAGAAGACAAAGGTTGTGAAAGAGTTGGAAAACTTGAGTGTTAGGTTGATGAATAGAAGCAATAATAGTCCTTTGAATGCCATCAGTTTTATTCAATCTTGCTATTCTGTTCATAACATAAAAAGAAGCTGCACTATCAAGTCCACTAGTTGGTTCATCAAGGAATAGAAGGTTAGGACGTGTAATAATCTCAATGCAAATGCTAACTCTCCTTTTCTGGCCACCACTAATGCCTTTGGAACCACACCCTCCAATCCTTGTGTGAATGGCATCTTGCAAACCCATTTCCTTGATTGTGAATTCAGCTCTTTCTTTCTTTTCAAACTTGGACATTGAATCTGGTAATTGGAGTTGAGCTGAGTAGTACACTGCTTCTTCAACTGTTAGTGTGGTCAACATAGCATCTTCTTGTGTTAGATATGCCTGTATATATTAACATGTTAAAAAAGGCTTCAGTTGAGTGTGGAAATGGTTAGAGGGAAACAAAAAAATAGTATTGTAGAAAATAATTGTATCAGTCTCTTCTTACTGATGTTCCATAAGCAAGTGCTTGTTTGCGTCCATTGATTAAGATATCACCTGTCTGTTTTGCTTTTGAATTCAACCTACCTGCAATATAATTTGAACATGGCAATTAAGGCCTTAACTTGGAAGTTCTTCAGCTTTTGAAAAGGTTTGTTTTGTTCATATAATTATAATCTCTCTTTGTTGCAGCACATTTTGTGTTGGTTTAGAAACTAAAGAAACTCATATTTGCCTCTATTTCTATTTATCACAATTTGAGAAAGTCTAGAGGACCAGCACGTTTATTAAAATTTGGCCAGCACTTAACCAGCAAAAGAAAAGTGAGTAATCTCACACAATTAGATATAATCTCACACCATTAAAAATACTGATAATAACTAATTGATAGCTACAAATCACAAAATCTGTAGACCCCTAGCACTCCTCGGATAGGTACCTGCTAAGGCATCAAGAAGTGTGGTCTTGCCACAACCAGAAGGACCCATAACAGCAAGAAGCTCTCCTGGCTTGGCATACCCTGTTTGGCTTTCAAGGATTATTGCCTTCTTGCCATCCTTTCCACTTGGTTTTGACATTGTCACCCACAACTACTCCCATGTCAAATAAACACCCTCTCTCACCACAATTGGAACATCTTGTCTTGATGACCCATCTTCAACATAACCACCTCTTCCTCTTCTTGTTCCAAGAGGTGCACAAAGAGAGGAACTCATGCTATAATTGATTAATTATTTTGTGTGTAACTTGCCTTTGTGAGTTGCGTAGCTAGTAGTTTGAGACGCAAGCTTAGTAGTTAGTTACTAATATAATGATCCAAGTGTATAGAAAATGACCTTGCATTTTAAGTCTGCTATGATGTTATTTAAAGCTGTGTTTGTATATAAAGATAGTACACTGAGATATGGATACAAAGACACAAAATCGTATTTAACAGGTGAGATATAGACAAAAATATTGTATGATGAGACACTAAATTGACATATTTTATATATTTTCTGACAGAAAAGATACAAAAATACAAGATAGGTGTGATCACACGTGATAGTCATGTTGTGTGCTTCATGGGGAGACAAAAAACTTAAAAAAGGTGCATTATCTTTTTCCACTGAAGAAAAGTTGGGGAAGTTAAGTAAGCTATGTATGTAGTATGTAACAGTATATATGAAAGGAAAGTAGACAGAAAAGAACAAGAGAGTGCGCAAATTACAGCGCCATATGCGCATATATATCCAGATACACATATACATACATGGTATTTGGTATGAGTAATTGTCTTTTAAGTAGTAGCCGCCCCCACCCAATTATGAAGCTACGTACCCAATGCAACAAGCTAACTGATCTCTTGTTCTCTTTTTTATTAGGATAGGAATAGAATATAGCACTGTACAATAATAGCCAAGGTTCAAGGACCATGGAAGCTGACTTGCCCCCACAAAGTTAAGATTTTTATTTGAAAATTCTACATAACTGTTTTTCGGTCCTTGCTCAGATTTTACTGCTGTTGTCTATCTACATTGCCAACATGTTTTTGCTGTCAGAAAGTAATAGAAACGATTATTCACGGTTTGTTTTATTGCCCTACAAGTAAAGAAGTATAATTTCAGTTTTTTTTAGAGACTGTTCTTTCTCGTAGAGCTTTGGTGATTTTTGGACACGATAAATTGTAGTAACGAAAATAATTAACTCGTTGAAGAATACTGACTGAAACCCTCAATTGCTCGCAACGAATTAGTCTATAAAGGATGTACTTCAATGTCATCTGCCACTCTCGCAAATTCCGTCAAATTGCTTCTTAAAATCTAAAAAAAACTCCTTCTAGCTGGCCATCTCCCTAAGGACAATTCTTAATTTCACTCAATTCACCTTATTATTTTCTTTCTTTTAACTTATTCTTAATATGTCTATATACTGTTGGATGTATACCATCAGTATACTTTTTAAAAGATTCTTACTTTTCGCTATGCTTAGGGATGACAACACTACCCGACGGGTACTCACCCCACCCTTATCCACTCGGAATAGGTAATTATCCGTCCCGCACCAGAGCGGGTTCTTGAACGGGGCGGGGCGGAACCGAATTTAGGTAATATCCCGGTGTATATATATAATATTTGTAATATATGTAAAATAATTAGTAAAATGGTTAATAATATTGTATCATATTTAAAATTTTACTTTAAATTTGTAAATTTTGAAATTGATTTTTATTTATTGAGATTTAATAATTATAGAGACAAATAGGAGCAGGACATGTATCTGTAGGAATGGATTCGGGTTTAATTTTTTACTATCCGCAGATAGAAGTAGGACGAATTCTGTAAGCAAGGTTCTGGAAACTGGTTTAAACCGGCCGGTCGAATCAGAAACCGATGAAAATGCCTGTTTAGATCAATGCCAAAACCGCAAGATTAGAAAGCCGCTGTTGGACTACCCCCCATTTTCCCATTGTGCATTACGCGATTACTCTGCCCTCCCAACCCAGGAACCCTAGCAACCCACACAACGGCGCAACTATCTCCCTCCCTTCACTCTCGCGCTTGTCCTTCCTGTCAACGCCGGCGAGCTGTCTCCGTCACTTCCGTCCAGCCGCTGAACCACTCCGGTCTCCGTCGCAAGTTGGAGCTTTGAAGATTACAGTTGCGGTTGTTGCAGCTCTCCACCATCGTTTGTCGTTTCAGCTCTGGAAGCACCACCTGTTCCACCGTCGCGGTTCCTCCCTCCGTCGCGCACCTCTGTTCCACCATCGCCAGTGTCAGCTCGGTTCCACAAGTCCAGTTCCCCCTCTGTTTTGTGCTTCTAGCTTCTAGGTTTTATTTTTTAAAACAATAATTGGTTAATAATAATTGTTGAATAATCTATGAACTTGTTATAGGTTGAATAATTGTTAATTAATCTGTGAATTTTGCTGTTATTATTGGTTGAATAATTGTTAATTAATCTGTGAACTTTGCCTTGAGTTGCTATGATATTGTAATTAGATTGGATTATAATTATTGCTATGGGTTGAATTTTGCTGTGGGTTGCTGTGAACCTTGCTGTGGGTTATTAATTAAATTAGAGAAGGTTTTCTTCAAGGAAATGTGGCTTAATCTTGAAATGTAGCATTCACATCAGTGGACAGTTGAGTTTAGCCTCTCAACTTTAGCTGTAACGGCATATTTTCTTGTTTTTGCCATGACTTCTAAGCTGTTTCTAATGTTTTCAATATTTTTCCTTTTTCTCTTTCTTTTTCGTTCCATCGGAAAACATGTCTTCATATTTTGAATGTATGTTATATTACAACAGATTCATATGTTAGAAATAGAAATAATCATTAATATGGGAAGAAAAAAAATGTGGTGTAAGAAGGGTCAACTTTGAGCAGGAAAAGGAATTTTCCTTTTAAAATGCAGATTATTATGAGCAAGATCTTGCATTGTTAATTCAATTAATTGGATTATATATCAAGATAATCTAATGGTATAGATTTTATTATGGCTTTAGACCATCCTTGTTACTAAATCTACAATATTAAATATCCAGTTAGCGAGCAAATAGGTATTATATATTTTTAGTTAATTTGTGAACTTTGCTGTGTGTTGAATGTTGTTGTTATTATTGGTCTCTCAAGATTGTTGGTAATTTTGGTGTGAACTTTAGATGTTGGCATTTTATGTTTGGTTGGTTATTTTTGTTATTTGACTTTTGAGTTTGTATTTGAATGAGATCATAACATTGTAGTTTATGTAGTATTTTTAATTTGGATGATATTTTAAAGTTTATATTAGATTATAATTATGTTTTAGTGTGTTTATTTGTATTTTATTTATTATTTTATTATAAACGGTTTTTTCACTTGAATTACGGTTGAATTGGTTAAACCAATAAACTAGTCAATCAGTAGCTAGAACGGTTTGACGACTGGTTCGGTTTTTAGAACCTTGATTTTGGATGTATATTGACAGTAAGATTGAAAATAACTGTATATAGTGTGAATATATTTAAATACTAATCTTAATTTTAAAATTTTAAAATTTAAAATTAAATAATTAATTAATAATCTAATTTTTAATTTTAATTTTATCTTTTTTTTAATTCATTGTACACCTTATACACAATTAATATTAGTTCTTAATATTTTCTCTTAATTTTTTATTACCCATAAATAAAAGTGGAACGAGTTTTATATAGATTATTGTAGAATAAAGCAAGAACAGAAGAATTAAAAAGAGCAAAAATTCACCTCTTTCTCACCCCTAACTATGCTATCCTGTTTTAGACATTTTTATAATTTATTTTTCACTAATCAATGAAATATAACCTTTCTACTTTGGGAGGAAAAAAAAAAGGCGTTTATTTGATTGATTAATTTTTTGCCTTAACGGCTTTTTCGTAAAATGACAATATTGTGTACAATATTTTCCATCGTTCGACGTCGTGCTAGTTTAGAAAACAAACATCCTTACTGAATTCAATGCATGGCGCTAGTTCTCATAATTTTTCATGGAAAATTTACTATTCAACTGTTCAGAATTGATCTTTTCATTTATAAGACTTGAATCATAATTATAATGATTGATTATTGATTATAAAATCAAATATTTTGATGATCTTTAACTAATTCAATAATTGTTAATAATCATACAACATACATAAAAAAGGTGGATTAATAGGTATTTTTCACTAGTCTACAATTGCACATAGTTATTTATCATATTTAATTAGTTATAATTTAAATACAAATTAAAAAACAATTGTTATAATCTTTGGAGCAAATGTTAAATTAATATGCTCCAAAATATCCAGTAATATCTATTTTTTTTGGACAGAAAATTTAAGCCCAAATCTAGGAGGGCCTAAGGCCCAAAGTAATATTAAAAAGGCACAAAGAGGGTCAGCTGCTGGATCTAGTAAGTAGTAACACAAGACATCAGCAAACCCTTCACCGGAGCAGTCCTAAAGAAGATCGCCGTCAAGCATTGAGGGAGGAGCCTCCCATCGCCGCCACCTTTTTCCAGCTTGTGCCCATTAACTTCCTTCCAGGTATCATTCAAACTTTCTCTCTGGGTCATTAGGTATCATTCAAACTTAGAACCAAACACAAGTTTTTTGGGCCTGGAAGGGCATGGTTCAGGCCCATAAATGACATCCAAAAACCGACATTGAGAGTCGGTTATTTCGCAAAGGATTTTTATTTTTGTAGAATTTCATCTTTGATTCTGTTTCATTTCTTCTCACTTCTCAGAACTCCGTTTTCTCCCTAGGGATTACGCTAATATCAATTAAGAAGCATGAGAAACGCAACGAAAATGGCGTCTTTGGATCCAGAGATTGCAAAGACGCAGGAAGAGCGCAAGAAGAAGGAGCAGCAACTCGCATCCCTCATTTCTCTCACCTTCGACACTGACCTCTATGGCGGTTCCGACAAGGGCTCCTACCTCACCTCAATCCCTGCCAACGAAGATGGAGAGAATATCGATGCCATGGATAACGAGGTTGCTCGCAAGGTTGCCTCCTATACTGCCCCCAAATCTCTGCTCAAGGAGATGCCCGGTGGTGATGACAGCGACGCCGGATTGGGGTTCGGGAAGCTGCAGAAGATTACCGACAGGGAGGGTGAGTACAGCCAAAGGAGGCTCAAGCAGCTCATCGGAGCGCCACGATCCCTTCTCTGAAGAGGGAGCAGGCGCTGAAGAGGGAGAAGGAGGAGACCTTGAAGGCCATTGCGAAGAAGAAGAAGAAGGAAGAGGAGGAGGCTGCTAAGTGAGAGAGTGCTACTCATTAGCAAGTGCTTGTTTGCGTCCATTGATTAAGATATCACTTGTCTGTTTTGCTTTTGAATCCAACTATTTACTTATAGCTTAAAATTATTTCGTTGTTATCAGTTTTTCCCAATATTTGCTTTTGAATCCAACTATTTGCTTTTGAATCCAACTATTAGTATGACAGGTTTTGTTAACAATTCACATGCTCAAAGATGAGGTCATGCATTATTTGATTTGGTGTTTTTATTCTTTGTATTCTTACTTTTGCTTTTTTGAAGACAAATAAAGAAGCATATCGTTGGTGCACCAAGCTAATCATCCTTTTTGCATTTGTAATATTATAAAGAGGTCATCAGCAGAGGAGTATTCAATACTATGAATAGATGCTATGAAGGAGTCACACATTCCTGACTGCGTTGGATTATTAAGTTCTATGATTTAACTGTATCAATGCTTCCATAAATTATATAAATAGCATTCGCATCAATAGTGCTCGCTGATTAAAATGAATTTGGGTTGTAGCTTAATGCATTGCAATATATAAGGATGGATTTTGATGAGTTTGTGCAGCCACACTCAGTGTTCATCAACTTGAAGCACTTGACCAATGGGAGCAACATGCACAGTGTGCCTATGAACATTTTGAAAAGGACGGAAACAGCTCTATAATCATTGAAGAACTAGCTTTGGTATGCTTAATTTTACCATGGTCATAGCTTATGCATACGTATCTTAATACAAATAATATGAACATGCTGATGAACATTTTGATGATGCTGTAAAGCTTATTGATCTAGCCACACCCTTTATACCGTACAGGTTTGTTAATTATTAGTAAAAATGAAAGCATGATGTGTTGCTAGATTTTTGCTTATATTTATTTAGAAATGATTCAAACTCACTATGTCATGCCATATTGGTTGGCTTGACATTTTCCTGATCTGCATTTGACATTGCATCCATTTACATGTGCGCATTGAATTTTTGTTGCACAAGGTTTGGTATTAATGATGGGAAACTTTTGGGGTGCTCATACTACCAAAATTTGGTTGGGGTATGGATAGCAAATGTATCGGTAGGATTATCTTTCCCTGATCTGTTATTTCCAGTGCACTTTACTGGGGTTTTGAGTGCTAAATTCATGATTTTCATTTGAGAAGTTACATGTTTTATTTATTAATTGCTCTAGAAAATAATAAAGAAATAGATTTGAGTTTTGATATGATATAATTTTAAATTCTATGACATATAGAGAAGAAAGAATAAACCTTTGTATGTTATATCCATTTCATTTTGACAAATTAGATCCAACACTAAAAGGATAAAGTGTGATGGAATTCAAAGGTCCCAAGAACAAAGTTCATCCATTCCTATTCACCTGCTTATGTGACTTTGGTAAACTTTAAATTTTATATGTATTTAGCTTATAATAAACTAAGTGGTGTGTCCAGTGGCCCTTATCGTTTCATCCGTAGCTTTGGTCTATAGAAGTTTAGCATTGTGAGTTATCATATCTTACGTCTTATTGGCATATTTTTGGTAATTTTTGGATGGTTTATGGGCGGAATAACTAAAAAGGAGTAAAAGAAACTACAGAACACATATTACTAGCATTAGGAACAATATTTAAATGATTTATTGTGAATCAAATTGATCTCTTGGCTATTGGTACACTTTTGATATTGCAAATGGAACTTTCTCCGATTCAAGAATCAAGTCACATGTGCAGTTGTTCCACTTCTAATATTGATTTTTTCTTTGTGGTATAGCATTTGTTAGTCTTAGCCATTTCATGCTTTTAATCACTTTTGATGTCATTACTTAATCAAATCGGAAAGCCCTTGATTTCTCCTTAATGAACTATGACACTTATGATTGATGTGAAAAAAGTTTTATAATTGCATAATTTGCTATATCTATTGGAGATCTTACAAGACTGAAAAATATCTAACACTTTTGGTGGTACATGGGCAGAACATCTAAAGAGGAGTAAAAATTTTTGCATCATCATTTTAACATTTTTGTTCTATAATATATTTGTTACTAAAGTGATAATTTCTTACATGATTGTAGCCATAATTTTTCTTACATAATTTCTTAAATTCAAAGAAAATATATAGAGATAGTGATCAATAGTAAATTGCTTTATATTATGACAGTTTCTTTATAGATACTAGAAATAGATGATGTAATAGTGGTGCATACTAGAGGTTGCCATAGCAAGAGCTGTTTTACATAGTATATATATCTAGGGATAGTTGTTTATATAGGGTGCATAAATTTTTCAAACTGAACCCACTAGAACTTGATTTCATAAGAACACTTATATTCTCTAGCTAATTGAAATGGTACAAGGTAACACAATAGTTTCTTTTAATGTGGATTAGGAATTTGAATTTTAACAACTATATATAAGCTTACCAATACAATGATAAATAAACACTTCAGGTTTATTCCAATGCACCGGATGGGAATGAATCCTTGGCTTTGGACATGGGAAGCATGGGGAAGATACTGGATGGTTTATGGAAATGGTGGGTGCAATTCTTACAGATATCCTGAGTTGATTCCACTTTGCTATAAAGTGCCAACTCATGGGAAGCAAAAGGTGTTTTTTATTATTATTTTTATCTCCAATACTTTTTAACCTTTGATATTCTTACGTTATTCTTTTTATTTATTTATTTATTAAGTTTTTTGTTTTTGTTTTGTCTTTTCTAACTTCTCTCCAAAAAGATTAATATAAGCATTACTTTTTTGCTTGAGAATATACAAAACAATGAAGCAGTATCTTTTATGTTGCTCTTAACGTCCTTATTTATTAGTATGCTGTTAGCTTTCATAAGTATCTGGATTTTGTTGTTGCATTACGTTGTTTGTCTATATCAATGAAGAGTAACCGAGGAATAATTATGTTAATTATTTCTTTTTCTTCCACTATTGTTTTTCCTTTGGTTTGTCACACTGGCTTTTGTAAGTTTGATTTTTGCTGAAACTGAGAACAGTTGTATTGGTTTTCATTCCTAGGTGTATGATGATGTTGTTGCACTGTGTTGTTTGTTTCACAATGAATTATGAGTAATTAATGAATTATGGTTTTCTTTGAAACTGCAATACTTTCCAAAGACTGAGAAGTATATTCCTTTGTTTATTGTAGGTGATGATTTGGAAAGTTGACAGGAGGAACGGGCTGCGGTAGCAGATTCATGCCAGATTGACTGTGGCCACAGCAAGGGTCAAGGACTTAGAAGGTTTCATTAATTGTTGATATTTGTCTTTTTAACTGTTATGAATGTTTAAAGTATGTGTTGAGATAGTTATATTTAGAGCATGAGTGCTCAAATTCAATTTGGAACACTTATGTGGCATTAAATAAACATTTGTGTATGTCTTTTTAACATTAGTTGTATTTGTTGTTTGAAAAGATGTGAGATTTGGAACAAATGGTGATGGAATTGGAAAAAGGAAATAAAAACGGATCAGACATTGAGACATGGATTTCATGTTCAATTAATGATCCTTGAACTAAGGGTTAAGGATGTACTTGGATTTAAAGATATATCAAAGTTTAAAATTAAAATATTTCAGTCTGTCATTTTTTATCATGAACAAATATCTAATCTATAGTTGTTTGTAAGACCGGTTTCTTATTGCTTTTTTTTTCCCCCCAACATTTTTTACCATAAAATTAAAATATTTCTGTCTTTATCTTTGTTGCAAACTGCTACATCTTGATGTGAATGGATTTTTGAGAGTTTTGTGTTGAGATCATGTGTAAGTATGATACTGTGATCCTTCTCTATTATTGATCTTTGGCCAATGCTTGATTTAGATTTGTTTTTATATTGTGCTCTCTCTTTTTTTTTTATTTATTTGTTTTATTTTCACTCTCAAAGGAGTCCCAGATAAAAAGGTAAACTATCTTGTGTAAGTTTCTGCAATTGAAAAGTTTCACTGCTACAAATTTATGTGTTTTATTTTCACTCTCACCTTTTTATGTCAGTATATATATATATATACTTTGTGTTAGTCTCAATTGGTTCATTCCTTTTTCTAATATTTTTTTCATCTTCGTGAATTGTTTAAAAGGCTATGCATTCAGTGCTTATTATTTGGAAAAGTTCTTTTACTTTATTTGAATTTGATAGATATCAGGTAATTCTGTTCAGAAACAAAAATTTCTTACCTATTGAATGTCCTATATCAATACATTAATGTTGTTAAAGGACAATACATGGAAGAAATTGAACAATAGCAAGAAATGGGAACTATGCAGGACATGAAGTATATAAGAGGGCATCTATTGCAGCACCATCACATATAAAGGGGAAGAAAGTGGTGCAAAATGCTGAAATAGGATTGTTTTGCATTGATGACTGATCTCTCTTTTAATTAAGTATTTTGTTTGGAAATAAAGAGTTTAAAAAGATGGGAATCCCATAAAAAAAGAATGCAATTAGCAGCTTTGACCATTTCATTTCGTTTGTAAAATATTTGAAAAAACTTAATAAGATCTTAAATAAATTTCATCCCTCAATTGTGTATACTTGAATTCTCTATAAACGGTTGAACTAAGTAAATGAGTTCTAAGTATAGCTTGGAAAAACTCAAGGACAAATAGATAAAGAGTTAAAAGAATGCAAGTCCCAAATCAATTATTCTATGATGAAACACTTATTGTATGTTGAAACATACGTTGCTTAAAAAACTAGGCAAACAATTTTATATTAGGCATATAGTAATGTAACCGTCGTGGTGAAAACTTATGTGCAAACTGCAAGAGATTCAATAACATAGTTATTAAGGATTCTTATGTGATTAAAATAAAAATTATTATTTTATATTTTTTTGGCGCATAACAGTAATATAGTGTTATAAATTTTATTTAAATACACATAGATAATACTTATTTGCATATAAGTGAAATTCACTAATATGAAATAGTAGTGGACTTAAAAAAATTATTTGCGCTATCGAAAGTAGAAGACGAAATAGTATTATATAAGTATGAGTTTTTACGCATAAAATTTTTTAAAATAAAAATAATAACTATTAGCATCAATCAATATGTACTATTTTATTCTATATAAAGAGTTTTTAAATCAATATCTACTAATTAATTTTGACATTGGATTTACGCGTTGGTTTTACACTAGTAACACTGTACAATAATCGCCAAGGTTCAAGGATTAGGGAAGCTGAACTTGCCCTATAAAATTAAGATTTTTATTTGAAAATTTTTATATGACCGTCTTCCAGTTCTTATTTAGATTCATTGCTATTATTTATCTATATTGCCAATATGTTTTTATTGTCATTAAAAAGCAACAGAAATGATTATTTACTGTTTGTTCTACTGTTCTACAAGTAAAGAAGTGTAGTCTCAAAGTTCTTTTAGAGACTGTTTTTTCTCGTAGAATTTTGATGATTTTTGGATAAAGTAAATTGCAGCAACGAAAATAATTAACTCTTGAAAAATGCTGGCTGAAACTCTCAATTGTTTGCCATTATTTGCTGTTCGATGTCATTTACTACTTTTGCAAATTCTGTCAAGTTGTTTCGTAAAATTTAAAAAAAAATTTCTCTTAGCTCGCCATCTTCTCAAGGACAATTCTTAGTTTCATCAATTCACCCTATTATTTTCTTTCTTTTAACTTATTTTTAGTTTGTCTATACACCATTTGATGTATACCATCAATGTATTTTTTAAAAGATTTTCATTTTTCGTTATGCTATCTTGTTTTGGACATTCTTATATTTTATTTTTTTAATTAATGAAATATAACTTATTATTTAAAAAAAAAAACAAAAGACGTTTATTTGATTGATTAATTATTTAATTTTTTGCCTTAACGGCTTTTTCGTAAAATGACAACATTGTGTACAATATTTTCTATCGTTCCTACTGACGTCGTGCTAGTTTAGAAAACAAACATCCTTGCTGAATTCAATGCATGGCACTAGTTCTCATGGTTTTTCATGGAAAATTTACTATTCAACTGTTCAGAAGAGATCTTTTCATTTATAAGACTTGAATCATAATTATAATTAT
This sequence comes from Arachis duranensis, assembly GCF_000817695.3. Taxonomy (NCBI): domain Eukaryota; kingdom Viridiplantae; phylum Streptophyta; class Magnoliopsida; order Fabales; family Fabaceae; genus Arachis; species Arachis duranensis. The sequence continues at coordinate 5,523,885 of NC_029781.3, read as the reverse complement.
TGATTATAAAATCAAATATTTGATCATCTTTAACTAATTCAATAATTGTTAATAATACTACAACATTAAATATTTTTTAAATTATAACATAAATAAATAAAAAGGTGGATTAATAGGTATTTTTCACTAGTCTACAAATTTTTTCAATTGCACATAGTTATTTATCATATTTAGTTAGTTATAATTTAAATACAAATTAAAAACAATTGCTATAATCTTTGGTGCAAATGTTAAATGGCCAATTCTATGGTACTTTTAGTTTGGTACCTAATTTTTACCTAAATTATTTTTTATATTAATTTTAAAATATTTAAAATTTTTAACTTTTATATTTTTAACTTTAAAATTGATTATTTAACCTATTTTTGCAATTAAGTAATATATTTTAGGCACAATAACAAACACCATGTTAAATATGCTCCAAAATATCCAGTAATATCTATTTTTTTGGACAGAAAATTTAAGCCCAAAGCTATGAGGGCCCTCTGCTTGATCCAGTAAGTAGTAACACAAGACATCAAAATACCAAAAAAAAAAAATCACAAGACATCAGCAAACCCTTCACCAGAGTCCGGAGCAGTCCTGAAGAAGATCGCCGTCAAGAATTGAGGGAGGAGCCTCCCATCGCCGCCACCTTTTTCCAGCTTGCGCCCATTAATTTCCCTCCAGGTATCAAACTTTCTTTTTTTTTTTTGGTCAGAGTATCAAACTTTCTCTTTGGGTCATTAGCTATAATTCAGACTTAGAACCAAACATTGTGTTTTTGGGCCTGAAAAGTCATGGGTCAGGCCCATAAATGACATAAAAAAACCGTCACTGAGAGTCGGTTATTTCGCAAAGAATTTTTATTTTTGTAGAATTTCATCTTTGATTCTGTTTCATTTCTTCTCACTTCTCAGAACTTCGTTTTCGCTTTCTTCGTCACTTTCTCACACTTTCAAACCCTAATCTTCAGTCTCCCTAGGGTTTACGCTAATATCAATTAAGAAGCATCCGAAACGCAACGAAAATGGCGTCTTTGGATCAAGAGATTGCAAAGACGCAGGAAGAGCGCAAGAAGACGGAGCAGCAACTCGCATCCCTCACTTCTCTCACCTTCGACACTGACCTCTATGGCGGTTCCGACAAGGGCTCCTACCTCACCTCAATCCCTGCCAACGAAGATGAAGAGAATATCGATGCCATGGATAACGAGGTTGCCCGCAAGGTTGCTTCCTATACTGCCCCCAAATCTCTGCTCAAGGAGATGCCCGGTGGTGATGACAGCGACGCCGGATTGGGGTTCAGGAAGCCGCAGAAGATTATCGACAGGGAGGGTGAGTACCACCAAAGGAGGCTCAAGCAGTTCATCTCGCCGGAGCGCCACGATCCCTTCTCTGCTGGCGAGAAGACACCGGACCCCTCCGTCAGGACCTACGCCGATGTCATGAGGGAGCAGGCGCTGAAGAGGGAGAAGGAGGAGACCTTGAAGGCCATTGCTAAGAAGAAGAAGGAAGAGGAGGAGGCTGCTAAGGCGGCGCCTCCACAGGCTGCACCGGCGCAGCAACAGCAACAGCAACAGCAGAAGCGGAGGAACAGGTGGGACCAGTCACAAGATGAGGGTGGTGCTGCAAAGAAGTCGAAAACCTCGGATTGGGATATGCCGGACACAACTCCGGGGAGGTGGGATGCCACCCCTACCCCGGGGAGGGTGACTGACGCGACTCCAGGAAGGAGGAACAGATGGGATGAGACTCCTACGCCTGGGAGGTTGGTGGACTCAGATGCAACACCTGCTGGTGGTGTTACCCCTGGTGCTACGCCTGCTGGGATGACTTGGGATGCTACCCCTAAGCTCTCTGGCATGGCTACCCCAACCCCGAAGAGGCAGGGTTCTAGGTGGGATGAAACTCCTGCTACTATGGGCAGCGCAACCCCTTTGCCCGGTGCTACCCCTGCGGCTGCTTATACCCCTGGTGTGACCCCTGCTGGTGGGTTTGGACTGGCCACTCCAACCCCCGGGCAATTGCGTGGTTCTGTGACCCCGGAGCAGTATAATTTGTTGAGGTGGGAGAGGGATATTGAGGAGAGGAATAGGCCTTTGACTGATGAGGAGCTTGATGCCATGTTTCCTCAAGAAGGGTATAAGATTTTGGAGCCACCTGCTTCATATGTGCCTATTAGGACCCCTGCGAGGAAGCTTCTCGCCACGCCTACTCCGATGGGGACTCCTCTTTATCAGATCCCCGAGGAGAACCGTGGTCAGCAGTTTGACGTTCCTAAGGAGGCACCTGGTGGGCTGCCATTCATGAAACCCGAGGATTACCAGTATTTTGGTGCTTTGTTGAATGAAGAGAATGAAGAGGAGTTGTCACCTGATGAGCAGAAAGAGAGGAAGATCATGAAACTTCTGCTCAAGGTAAAGAATGGAACGCCCCCTCAAAGGAAAACAGCTCTAAGACAGCTCACTGATAAGGCTCGTGAGTTTGGTGCTGGGCCGTTGTTTAACAGGATTTTGCCTCTGCTCATGCAACCTACACTGGAGGACCAAGAGAGGCACTTGTTGGTTAAGGTAATTGATAGGGTTTTGTATAAATTGGATGAATTGGTTCGCCCTTATGTGCATAAGATTCTTGTTGTGATTGAACCTTTGTTGATTGATGTAGACTACTATGCCCGTGTGGAGGGGAGAGAAATCATCTCTAACCTTAGTAAGGCTGCTGGTTTGGCCACTATGATTGCAGCCATGCGACCTGATATTGATAACATCGATGAATATGTTAGGAACACTACTGCTAGGGCTTTTAGTGTTGTTGCTTCAGCTCTTGGTATTCCTGCGCTCTTGCCCTTTTTGAAGGCTGTCTGTCAAAGTAAGAAATCATGGCAGGCTCGGCACACGGGGATTAAGATTGTTCAACAGATTGCTATTTTAATTGGTTGTGCAGTTTTGCCACATTTGAGATCCCTTGTGGAAATTATTGAGCATGGTCTGAATGATGAGAATCAGAAAGTGAGAACCATCACTGCTTTGTCTCTTGCTGCTCTTGCAGAGGCTGCAGCTCCTTATGGTATTGAAAGTTTTGACTCTGTGTTGAAGCCACTATGGAAGGGTATCAGGCAACACCGTGGTAAGGTGTTGGCTGCATTTTTGAAGGCCATTGGTTTTATCATTCCATTGATGGAAGCTCTATATGCCAGTTACTATACTAAGGAAGTGATGCTTATTCTGATTCGTGAATTCCAGTCACCTGATGAGGAAATGAAGAAAATTGTTCTGAAAGTGGTGAAGCAATGTGTGAGCACCGAGGGTGTGGAGGCGGATTATATTAGAAATGATATCCTCCCTGAGTTTTTCAGGAATTTCTGGGTTAGGAGGATGGCTCTGGATAGAAGAAATTATAAGCAACTTGTTGAGACTACTGTAGAGATTGCTAATAAAGTTGGTGTTGCTGATATTGTTGGAAGGATAGTTGAGGATCTTAAAGATGAGAGTGAACCTTACAGGCGAATGGTTATGGAGACTATTGAGAAGGTGGTCACGAACTTGGGATCATCTGATATAGATGCAAGGTTAGAAGAGCTTCTCATTGATGGTATTCTATACGCATTCCAAGAGCAGACCAGTGATGATGCTAATGTGATGCTTAATGGGTTTGGTGCTGTTGTGAACTCCCTTGGGCAGAGAGTGAAACCTTATCTTCCTCAGATTTGTGGTACCATCAAATGGCGTTTAAACAACAAGAGTGCAAAGGTGAGACAGCAAGCAGCAGACCTTATTTCAAGGATTGCTGTTGTTATGAAGCAGTGCCATGAGGAACAACTGATGGGCCATCTTGGTGTTGTGTTGTATGAATATTTGGGAGAGGAATATCCCGAAGTTCTTGGGTCAATTTTGGGAGCTCTCAAGTCAATCGTCAATGTTATTGGTATGACGAAGATGACTCCACCTATCAAAGATTTGCTTCCCAGGTTGACACCAATTTTGAAGAATAGGCATGAGAAAGTGCAGGAAAATTGTATTGATCTTGTGGGGAGAATTGCTGACCGTGGTGCAGAGTTTGTGCCAGCTAGAGAATGGATGAGGATCTGTTTTGAGCTTCTTGAGATGCTGAAGGCACACAAGAAGGGAATTCGAAGGGCGACTGTGAACACTTTTGGTTATATTGCAAAAGCCATTGGTCCACAGGATGTCTTGGCAACTCTTCTGAATAACCTCAAGGTGCAGGAGAGGCAGAACCGTGTCTGCACTACTGTGGCAATTGCAATAGTTGCAGAGACGTGCTCGCCTTTCACAGTGTTACCTGCTTTGATGAATGAGTACCGTGTGCCAGAGCTCAATGTGCAAAATGGTGTCCTCAAGTCACTCTCTTTCCTCTTTGAATACATTGGTGAAATGGGAAAGGACTACATCTATGCTGTGACTCCATTGCTTGAGGATGCTCTCATGGACAGAGATTTGGTTCATAGGCAGACGGCGGCTTCTGCTGTGAAGCACATGGCGCTGGGAGTAGCTGGATTGGGTTGTGAGGATGCTCTAGTTCATTTGCTGAACTATGTCTGGCCAAACATTTTCGAAACCTCTCCTCACGTGATCAACGCTGTGATGGAAGCCATTGAAGGGATGAGGGTAGCCTTGGGTGCTGCCGTTATTCTCAACTACTGCCTCCAAGGGCTGTTCCACCCAGCAAGAAAGGTTAGGGAAGTGTATTGGAAGATCTATAACTCACTGTACATCGGAGCTCAGGATGCTCTTGTAGCTGCATACCCCATCTTGGAGGATGAGCAGAACAATGTGTACAGCAGACCAGAGTTGATGATGTTCGTGTAGATCATAGTTTAGGCACTAATTGATATCTGTTGTTTTAAGCACTTGTCAGTATTTTTGTTATGTCCATATTAACAATAATGTTTTATCATATCTGGACTTGCCTAGTGATGCCTACTTTTGAATGCTAAATATATATCCTTCTACGTCGTACTATTATTATGCATGAATGAATGAGGAATTCTTCTATCAGCGGTGTCTTGTTAATATGCGGTGGCTTCAAGAGTTCAATAAGTCGCTTGATGATTTTGATACATGAATAGCATTTAGGGGTTGATTACAATGGTATATGCGTGAATTTCCTGTGTTCCAGCATATGACTAGCCACTGTAATGCTTAAGTTATACCCTTATGAGTTTTGTTTTGGATTGGTGATGTTATTAGCGATTTTTCGTGTATCTTATTTATACACTTCTAAGTCCTAAACAAATATATGAACCCGTTGGACTGATTTGTTGAGAATTGATCAGAAGCATAGTCATATTATTCATTAGCCTACTGAGTTGGCTTCATCTCTTGGCAAGGTTAAATTTTTGGTAGCTAGTTTATGGGGTTTGAAGTGTGCTTTTCAATGTTGTTAAAGAAGTTATTTACTTATTTTCATTGTTTGATCAGCGAAACTAGAAAAGATTGTGTTTTTGAGAATGAAAATTGCCTTAGGATTACCATAATTGCTTGGTATAATTAGGGCCAAAGATACCAATGAAAGCCTTAGATAGCTAGCCTTCTGAGGCTGTTATACCAAAAGAATACTACTGTTATAATTAAATTCAATAATGTAAAGAACTGGAAGCATGACGAAAACTAATCATGACCCTGCAATTAACGCGTGTAATTTCTTGTGGTTTGTGATCATTTGCTATCAATTCTAATCAATATGCAAATAAAGGAATAAGTTTGCCACGTAAGCAAGCAGTTCACAATATCCTATCCTTTCTTCTTCACAACATTGCTTGAATATAACATTTCTAATCCCCTTCAAATTCCGATTACATTTCATGACCACCTAGGGTCAGTATTGATAACTACGATCACATGATTGAATGTGGTTTTCAGGGAAATGAACCAGTTGCAGGATCTCCGATTGTCATTGCAAAAATTGTAGTAGGCAATGGCATGATTCGAAAATATCAGCTGCTAGTCAATGAATCATATGAATGTGACTGAAAATCACTACGGATTGGCGAAAAGATACTGAAGTAAGGGAGCAACAACTGCTATGCTTAAACTGTTTCCTAGCAAAGCATACCTGCAACAGAAAGTAAGATTGATAAGATAAACAAAATCAATAGAATTAAGCATGCCAATATGGACACTTATCTGACCTTGGGTCATGAAAAGCAGGTAATATTGAACTCAAATTCTAGACAGCAATAACTACATTCAATGGATGTTTCTACATGGAATTGACGCTAAGGTATGAAATAGTAAATGGCATACCGTTGTTTGAGACTAATGTGATCTGGAAACTTGAAATCTTCAGGAAACGAATGAATGTTTGCAACCTAGTCATGGGACGACAAGAAGTACCTTGTAGATTAGTTATATGCACTGAAATGAAGACAATACAATTTTGCCGAGCATTCATGGACACGAATGCATGGCATTCTATATAATAATGCTAAGTACCAAAATAGAAGCTATAGAATAATGGGATTTAAAGAAATCACCCACCTCTCTAGGGGTAAAATATCTAAGGCACTGCTCCTTCAATGATGCTTTGTCCCTCTTCTTTGGCTAAATGTACAAAATGGAGGACATCAAAGAGTGAGAACAGTTTCATAGGTACCCAATGTGGTAGACTGGTAGTAATCCCAAAGATTGTATCAACAATTTAGTCCATCAAAGTCACAACTATGAATAGCTACCAAAAATGTTAGATATAATGATGATTGTAAAACACAAACAGCATCATAGTGCTTGAAAGGCAATAACACAATAACATGAATTACATTGTTACGAGAATACATTAAACAATAAATCAAAAAAGATTTCTACCAACTAGAACCCCCCCCCAAAAAAAAAATTATAATACGCTGATTTGAATATACTGCAATAATTAATGTAAGGGTGGATACCCATAGCACTTCCCCACCGCTCAACCAAACTCATTGGAACATAACACTGCTGTAAAGAGTCACAGACATTATCATCACCTTTGCCCAAAGTTGCAGATTCAGCCTCAATATTATTGCTAGGATTCTTTAACTCGAGAAAACTTTCAATAGGTTCACATGACTGCAACAACTTATGCCTGTCCTCTTGTGATAAATCATCTTCAATAACGGCTGTATCAAAATGCTCATATAATGGTCCTGGAGACTGAATCAGTTGTCTGTTCCAAATTTCATTAACAAAAGAGTAGGGCTTTCTCTTAGCCTGAAACAATTAGATAACAATCAGATGATCATATCCCAAAGCATATAGGATAGTTCCAGCTGTTTCCTTGATGACATAGAATACAACCAAAATCTTTTAAAATTCTCATTTAAGATAAAGAAAGCATACACCAAGGACCATAATACCCTACCAGACAAAAATATCGAGGCCTAGAATATGGGATTCCAAACTGTAGTGGGCTCAAAATGAACTCCTGTGTAACAAAATTTGTTCTGTCCAATATTTCAATCAGTTTTGCATGTGTGTCAGATGTCTGTATGCAACACGAGTACAAAGAAAAAGGAAGTGAATAGAGAAAATCATTAACGAAACGAGACTTGTACTTATGAGTTAATCCAAGTTGACAAACCTCGAAGCCAACAACATTTTCTACGAATAACAAGCTTGGAGGCTTCAATAAGAATGGCATAAGCTCAAGAATCTGAAGAAAAGAAAATGCCCGAGCATCACCAGTGTCCTTCTGGAGACCTAACACAAGATCATTGAGCAACTTTGGCTAAAATAGGATAAAGTAACCCATAAAATAGGAAAAAGAGAAGGAACCAAAAAAAGGTTCACCTTGCCGCGTGTAAGGTTGGCAAGGAGGAGAAAGAAGCCATGCATCTCCACCATAGCCGTCGAGATCAGCCGCAGTCAAGCATTGAATATTTCCCTAAGCAAAGAAACATAAACAAAACCAAGATAGCACAATATTTTTATCTCGGCTATGTCTCTGTAGCTAAGTATCCAAATTCATGTAGTATCGAAAACAATAGCCAAAGTCAAACACCAAACATTGAATGACGAGAAGACAAGCCATTTCATCTAAATGTAAGAATAACACTAAAACCTCATAATCTACAAATAAATCCCATTAATTTTGAACTTAAAGCGATTACATTACATAGCATACTATACTAAAACCTAACCATTACTAAGTGTGAATAACCTTGAGACACTGAACTAACTAGAACTATGCACAAGCACGAAACTTTAATTACTGTACCAGAATTCATTAACTGAAAGAATTAACCATTACGCAGAAGCACAAAAAGCAAAAAACCTGATAAGGACGATGACCGAAATTATGCTCGTAAACGTCATTGGCTCTGTCGTTGATTTCAAATGCTTCAACCACTTGAGCTTTCACCCCTGCTCGCATCAGAGAGTACCTCTAACAGAAACAAAGCATTTGAATTCAATGAAAAGAGGATTATAGGTTTTTATGGGAGGAGGGGGGAAGGGAGCGTTAGTTACCATGCCGCCGATTCCACTGTAGAACTCCAGCACTCGCTGGGGTTTGTTTCCGCCGCCATGGGACTCTGCTGCATCCGCCATTAAAGCCGATGTTCGCTGCTTCTGCTAAGGTGTGTTTGGCTTCATTTCGGGAAAAAAGCGCTTATAGGTTCTAACAATATATATATATATATTTCAGTTTTTGTTGGTGTAAAACAGTATTAAAATTGCTTAAGTTCTAGTTGGGTAAAGTTTTTTCAACAGAGATACTTAAATATAATAAATATAAATAAATAAATTTTTTAAAGTAAGATGTTTATATTTTTATGTTTATTAAAACTATTTTAATATTGAAAATAATTTTATCAAACAACAATTTTTTTGTAATTTGTGTTTATTAAAAATCATGTTTATTTTAATTTATCAAACACAATGAAGGTTATATTTAAAAAATTAGTCTTAATAAATTAATTGTTTTTTTGCTATTTTTTTGGTAAAAATTCGGAACTTAAATCAAAATAAAAATTATAAAATAGGAATAAATTAGGATAAAATTGTTCTTTTATAATCATCATCTAGGATTAACCTAAGATTATAAGAAGGATTATTAATAAATTGATATTTTAATTGTTTTTTGGCTATTTTAAATTAGACTAATTATAATCAATTTGAGTTGGTCGAGCAATCAGTTCATTCATTTATGGTAAGTGTTGAAAATTCGATCTCAACAAACTCTTAAATGAATTTTAGATTCGTAATAGATTAGTTGTTGAGCCGTTAGATTAGCCGGTTAAAAAATAACGTGAGCAACTAAAACTTTCAAGCTAATTGTTTGCGCAGGAAAAAGAAAAGGCCCATTGACATTTGCCAACAAGACCAAATGAAAAACAAAAAGGTTTTGTGATCTTCCATGATTTGGCGCCAAAACCCGCGACGATTGCAGCAGTGTGAGAGTGATGGAGGTGCAGTTGCAGAGCGATCCATGGGAGTGGGAGAAGCCAATGGCCACTTATCTGCTTCGCTACCACTCCGACCAGCTCCGATCCATCGCTTCCTCTCCCGATCCCAATCTTCACTATCCTCTCTTCATTGAGTAACTCTTCTGTTGCATCAATTTCACTTTTTACTTTCTACAACGCATATTTAATACTGAAACAAACCTCTTTTCTCTTTCTTTAGCTTCGCAGAGTTGATGGAGGAACATCCTCACCTTGCGCGTCTCATATTCTCCCAACCCACCCCTTACTTGCAAGCCTTCGACAATGCTGCTCTCTTGTCTCACGTTCGTTTTCTTTCTTTTTTATCTTTTCACATTTTTATTCATTTGGAGGAGAAAGCTGCAATTCACTTCGATTTGTGTTGCGAGTCGTGCAGAGAATCGTGGTGAGAGATTTAGAGCAAGAGAAGAATGTTGTTGAGAAGAATTTCATTCATGTTCGAATCAACATCAGTGGTTCTCCCCTTGAATGCTCTGGTTTGTTAGCATTAAACCTATTTGTTGTAATTCCCCTTACTTAAGGAATAAGGACACTTTATATTTTGACATTTTTTGGATGATGGAATTAGAGACGTTTCCGACCATAGGGCGTGTTCGAGTGCAGCATCGCGGAATTCTTCTCACTGTGAAAGGGACTGTAATCAGGTCTGGGGCAATCAAGATGCATGAAGGAGAGAGGAAGTATATGTGCAACAAATGCAAGAAGAGGTCAGCACTTTTTTTCTTTTTTCAATCCATGTTTTTGTTAAATTATATGTCCTAAGGATAACATTAGGGATTAGCTCAGGATTATCACGTGTGACAGTAGATGGTAAGATGAAGTTTATTAAATGATGGTTAGCTTTGCTGCATTTTGTTCATCACATTAAGCAATATGTTAATTGGATTAACAAAGCATGCGTACAGCTTCACAGTTTATCCTGAGGTTGAAGCTCGAAACTCCATATCATTACCTTCAATTTGCCCCATGCAGGTATCTTCTACACTGAGATTAAATATTTCATTTCACCCCAGATGCCATGTATTAAAATGTAACATTAGAAATGTGTTCGCTTGCACTGCTGTGTTAAGTTTCTTTCTCTAAGTTGGGGAGTGCAGCATATTAAACCTGCAAATTTGCCCAGGAAGCTTAAAAATTGATTTTGGAAACTCGATCCTGCAGTACTATGTCTTTGTTCTTCTGTAGATCCGATGATAGCATATCTTTCATTTGGTTGTTTTAATTGTTCCTAATGGCAGAAATTGAAGCCCTGTGGAGGCACAAACTTCCAGTATGTAGAAAATACTATAGTATGCCATGATTATCAGGAGATAAAAATCCAAGAAAGTACACAGGTGCTAGGTGTTGGGGCCATTCCTCGTTCAATTCTTGTCATCTTGCATGATGATCTGGTTGATGTTGTTAAAGCTGGAGGTATTTACATCAGCTTTGATTCTTTTTCTCTTCAATATGATTGCATGACATGCACATGGTATTTTAACAACTGTTTTCTTCCTAGACTAAGAAGTATGTAGGAAAGCTGGTTAAAATAAGTTAATGTATTATGTCTCTACCTAAATTGAATATTCTGGACATACATTCTTCTATTTTTAGTTATTGGGCTGGTTGAGGACTTCAATTCTCTTTTACTTGCAGATGATGTGATTGTCACTGGTCTCTTGACTGCAAAATGGTCTCCAGAGTTGAAAGATGTGCGCTGTGACCTTGATCCTGTATTAATAGCCAACAATGTAAGGTGAAGAAGTTCTCTTTCTTTGCCTTTAAAACCTTGTTAAGCAAAAAGAACTTACTAGCATTTGTCATTCTTCTTGTTTCTTTTCATGGTAAATTGTATAAATATTTATTTATGCATCTCCTAAACTCTCTCCCTTACTCATAATTTATGGGCAGTCTGGTGATACTTGTGGTTGTGATGCAAACCTTATCTCCTAACTTGGCTTATCATTCATTTCTCATGTTCTTTTTAACTGGTACTGTTTTCTTATGAAATTCCTCCTCAAGAAGATGAGTTTTTTCTCAACCTGCCGTTGAATGATCATAATTAATGCTAACTACAGTTCATATAATAGAGTAATCATTTTGGTTGATTGTGTTTTGGCACAGTAGTTTCTGTGTCAGCGCCCCTTTGGTAGCTGGTCTGAGGATAGATCCATGCCACCCATATTCTTCAGGACTGAATTGTAGATTTTTCTGGCTTCACCATCTTCCACCTTCAAAATGCTTTCTTTCCTTTGGCCGTGTCTTCATTTGCAACATTTGGTCTATCATGAATGTTCCTTAATGATTTAATTACTCCTAGGAACTGATTTGCCACTGCTTGTCTGCTTCCCTTTTCTGTCCTATTGCAAACCACATAATAGGTTGTCAGTCAGATAGTATGATTCACATATTATATGTATAATATCCTAAGCGGAGCACACATTGAATGATTTCATTGAATTAAGTTATACTATAAATTGAAGTCAGTTACTCTCAGTTTAATGGAAGCAGAGCATTCTCCTTGTTTCAGGAGGACCAATCAACTGAAGTCAGAAATGGACATTTCTGATGACTTAGTTACAAAATTCAAGCAGTTCTGGGAACATTTCAAAGATGCACCCTTAAAAGGTGGTATCCAAGAACACGTATCTTGGTTATCCTTTGTATCATTTAATTTCATATTTTCTTAACTTCTTGGATGTTTCAAAATGATCCAGGGAGGAATGCTATTCTTCGAGGAATTTGCCCACAAGTATTTGGCCTGTTTACTGTCAAGCTGGCCGGTAAACACATATTTATGGTGATGGCTATTTACATATTGCTATTTTTCTCAAGGATTTGTTGTTGCTTTGACATATTTTATATTTTCCATTTTGATAAACAAATGACGTCTATCTATGATGGATTTTGACTTTTAAATTCCAAGATCCCAAATTCTTTTGTGCATGTTGGAGAGAAAGTTTATGCAACAGACTTAAATATGATACAGAGAAAGACAAGGTAGAAGGGGTTAAATTTATGAAAAATTTTAAATCAAAACAATTTTTTGCAAACCATAAATGAGTACTTAGATTAGATGCAATAAGACTCACTTGATCTAGGCATGTGGAAATGAGGATCTTATAGATGATAACATGATCTCTATAGGTCCCATTTGGTTTCATTCAAGAGAGGAACCTCATAAAGATCATAGATGGAAATACTTGAATTTGCAAAGATTTTATATAAAGAAATTAGTCCTGGACTGGAGTTAGATGGGCAGCAAAAGTGTGATATGGAGGCTCTCATTCATTTTGTTTCTATATTCATGTCAGCAAACTAAAATACTACTATCAAGATATCAGTTATGATCTTTCTCATTTCATATCTGTTGTCTTTCAATCAGTTGCATTAACACTTATAGGAGGTGTTCAACATGTCGATGCTTCTGGAACAAGGGTAAGAGGGGAATCTCACTTACTCTTGGTTGGTGATCCCGGTATGCAATCTATTGCTAATGTGATTTATATGAGCAATGCTACTATTGTTATTACTTGTTTCAAGTTTGTAGCATAGATGATTTTTTTATTGCTTCATGAATACTACAACACACCCGTGAAAGTGACTTCGATTAGACAAAAAAAGGCGAGTTCTACCAATTAAGTTCTTTGTTGTGCTTCAGTTATGCCACTACTTGTTCAATGATGTTCAACCAAGAAAAGGAAATTTGAAAAGTGACCACATAATAGTCGGACTTATACGAGAAATTTCTATATGCTGTTAGCTTTAGTGCAGTTTTCTTAATTATATATCTGAACTGTTTGTTAACTGTTTTGTGAATTCTTATCATCGACTTAAGGAATAAAAGAAATGACAAAATAAAGTTGGTCCTCGTTTTCTATAACTTGCCTTTTTATGTTTGATATAGGCACTGGAAAGTCTCAGTTTCTGAAATTTGCAGCGAAATTGAGCAATAGATCTGTTATTACCACTGGGCTGGGAAGCACAAGTGCTGGATTGACGGTTACTGCAGTGAAGGATGGAGGCAAATTTCCATACATCAATTTTTACTGATAAATAGCCCACATTATTAACTCGTCTAAATGTAGACATGCATGAATCTGTGTATCTTGTAATTGGTTTTGCTAAGTGCATGGCCAATTTATGGAATTTTTAGGTGAGTGGATGTTGGAAGCTGGAGCCCTTGTTTTAGCAGATGGAGGATTGTGCTGCATAGATGAATTCGATAGGTAAGCACTTTATGAAGGACACAAGAATGTATATAGTCACAGTAAGAGGGTTAACAAGATTTACATCACATTTGTTCTACTCCTCATCATCATACCAAATTTGTCACTTCAAGTTGGTCAGGGTAGTTTTCAGTGGATGCATTTATGAGAAGTTTAGATTTATGGAAATTCCAGCAGAGTTGTTTATGATACTTAGCATTGTTTATATAAACTTCCTTTTTCCCAGCATGAGGGAACATGACAGGGCAACAATACATGAAGCCATGGAGCAGCAAACAATAAGTGTAGCTAAGGTAGGGTGGAATATTTGAATATTACGCAAAACCTGAATGAACTTCTGCTTTTCTCAATACAGACATGTATCTTGTGGTGAAAAGCATCGCTGCTGCTTACATACTCTCATGCTTTGTCCAGGCTGGTCTTGTAACAACACTCAGCACTAGAACAACGGTATTTGGTGCCACAAATCCTAAAGGGCAATATGACCCCGATCAACGTATCACTTCAGTCAATATATATTTGTCTAATACTATTCTAAATTGACGTTTAAAAATTGTTCGGTATTACTGATGTACAATTTCTAGTCCACGAAATTTTTTCCTCTAGCTGCTAGCTTAGAAATTTCTGAACTATCAATGTAGTAATTATAGCAACCTCGTTTGCCGCTAAATTCACAGTTGCTTCAGTTTATTACTTGTCCAACTTAACACAAGGTAGCTCTGTCTGTCAATACAACACTCTCTGGTCCTTTACTTAGCAGGTTTGATATTGTCCTTGTGCTCTTGGATACAAAGAATCCTGAATGGGATGCAGTAGTTTCATCCCATATTCTTTCTGAGGTAATCTATAACCATCTGCATTAAAAAGCTTTCTGTGGGTACAGATATAACACTTTTATGAAAACTAATATTCAGGCAGAACCTGATAGAGCCAACAACGATGAAGATCTAGCAAAAGTCTGGCCTCTTTCTACACTCAAGAGGTGAAATATGCAGCTGACGACCATGGATAACATGCATAAAAAGGAAAAAGAAGTTTGAATCCTATCTTGCATTGGTTTTTCTACATCCCAACTTTAATTTCTTGCTTCCTTTTCTTTCCTCTTGCTATCCTAATTAAAAATAGGATAAAACATTTCTTTCTCATTTAAAATAGTGAAGTTAGTTGTATACCAAATCAGTCTCCATTGAATTCTCTGTCTCATAGAAGGTTTTCAAATTAGATAGAGCTTTTAAGTTTCTGAATTTCTTAATTTTTTATGTAGTTGGCTCGGTAAGAGACTCTTGGTTATTTCTAATCTTGCAGGTACTTACACTATGTGAAAGAAACTTTCAAGCCAGTCCTTACAAGAGAGGCCGAAAGAGTCATATCTAGCTATTATCAACTTCAAAGGAAGTCTGCAACTCATAATGCAGGTTTCAGATAAATATGTCCCTTTCTAAATCACGTTTAATGCTCATCAATTTATGTCGTTAAATTAAGTTCCAAATTTGCAATGTAGCCAGGACCACCGTCCGGATGCTGGAAAGTTTAATACGCCTAGCTCAAGGTATATAACTGGAACTATGGTGAAATTACCCATTTAACTTCCTTATCCTCTTATGTGCTTTTGATCTTTAATGACAGCTCATGCAAGGCTGATGTTCAGAAATGAAGTGACCCGATTAGATGCCATCACAGCAATTTTATGCGTAGAATCCTCAATGACTACCTCAGCTATAGTGGATTGCATTGGGAATGCCCTGCACTCCAATTTTACTGAAAACCCTGATCAGGAATGTATCCTTGCTAGGTATCTCTCCTTGCATTATGTAGCTGTATATAAATTGTACAATCAAACTTGTCTTTATCATGAACCTATGCTCCATTAGAAAAACCATTTTTTTTTTCCAGAAAATCCATTGGTAGCATGGTATATTCTTTATCTAGACATTTTTCTCGACGGCATTTTGATTTGCTTTCAACAAGAACTTCTTAACTACGTGCAAAACAGATGCTAAGCAAGAAAGACTGATCCTGGAAAAGTTGGGATCAATAGATGACTTCTCTGATATGAACAGAATGGGAGACTGAAGGACAAGGGAGGATAACAAAATTGAAGTCCTGTATATTGAATCATTAAAGTGATTATTTTTAGTTAGATCTGCTATTAGTTGGCACAGGATAACAAAATTGAAGTCTTGTAGATTAATCACGAAAGTGATTACTTTTAGTTAGCTATGTTATTTAGTTGGCATTTAAGTAAGGGGGCAAAACATTTTAGTTCTCTTACTAGACAATTAGATAGATGCCTTTCCTATCTTCGCCTTTTCTCTAGTCTTTATTTATTATGTACTTTCGATCTGTTGAGAGGGGCACTCAATTTGAATGATGATTTTGTTGTATTAGCCTGAATACAAATGTTTGTAGGTTTGCAACTCTTATTTGGCAATTAAAGCGAGTGTTAAGGTGAATTTCTTTTCAAATTTTTACTTTCATTTAATAAATCTCAGAAGCCCTACGCGTACTTTGCTTAATGAAACTAAATTGACTCAGCTTAATTTCATTTAATATATATTCATTGAACTAACACACTTCCAAACCATAACTAAAATTTGACATGTAAGTTAGATAGGTAGGACAGCTAACAGTCAGATGCCACTGTTGAGTCCTTTTGCTTCAAAATGGCTTGACGAATAACGGTTAACATTCAACTCAACCTTGTGACCTTACATTCATATCTATCTTTGCAGACAATACATGAATCTCGCAGAATATCAAGATTTCAAGCTTCACTTACTAGTCTCATCTTCTGAATTCTAATTCTGATGTGGAAATGCATAATGACTAATGAGGTATCTCTTGCAGCTCTCTCAAACACGTTTATTTATTTATTTACATAGTAGTACTCATTTCTATTCGACTGGATAAAGTATAGTAATAAATATAAGATTGAGTATTGTTATCGAGAGTTAATACCTCCTAGTTCTTCCTTTCACATTCCTCAAGTGCATCACAATTGAGTATCTGAATCTTCTGCAATGTCTCAGATACTCATACAACAGCAGCAGCAGATTACACATTTCAAAGCTCATCATAACCTCATTTATTGATGAGTAATTATTGGATAACATTATTTGAAAGTATTGTATAATAATTCAATCTGTCACACTACAGTACAGGATAAGAATGATGCTGCACCGAAACCAGAGCTTCACTTATCACAGGGCCACTAATTCATAATTAACACTAGTAATCAACTTAAAAATGATATTAATGTACTCCATCATGGTACATTCTTGAATGTACGACATGACTTGTTCAATGCAATTATATTCTGTCAATTCACAGTATCCTAAGTGGGAAGAAATAATATAGTCTTAATGTTTATTAAAACGCCATGAATAAAGTAAGCTTGAAAATAGCACCATATTATAGATAACAACACTGACAAAGAAAGAATAAATCACAAATAGGAACACCTTCAAACCAGGCTAAACCTCCATCAATGAAGATCATATCGATTTCAAATCTTGAATGTAGGTTTCCATAAAACCCTTTATCAGAATATCATTTATTGTTTGTAAACTAAATGTGACACTGCTAAAACTAAGACGACAAATAAAGCTGAAGGCAGAAAATTGAAAAATTGTGTTGAGCTCAATTGTCCTTTACATGAAGGACCTTTTCTTTCGTTTTCTTTTGGCCGGGAAGAAGAAAGGCCTATTGAAACTGGGAAAAACTGATATTTACTTACACTGAAATGGGAATCAATACAGTCCCAAAAATTTCCACCAGAAAGCACCAACACCTCCCCAGATGATAGCATTGATAACAAACATAACGAACCCCATTTTGAATATATCAGGAAGGTCGATATAACCAGCTGCCAAAGAAGGAAAATCACAACAATTTCAGCCAAGAAATTACAGATTAGAAATATCATGCACGGTATGAAGAATGGGGATAGAATAAAGTTGCTAAACATACACAAGCTAAATAATTGAATAGCCGGAAAGAACAAAAGAGAAAAGAAAAAGACAGGGACAAACCTCCGAAGTATACAGCAGCCTGACCGCTACTATAGTGTGTTATTGCACCAAAAAGATTTGTGTTGTAACCTAAAGCGAGCGCAGCCAGAACACCAGGAACACCAGCTGCCCTATGCATAGCAAGAAATGCAGAGTATAAAGCCCCCACGTGTCCTGTCTGACTTGCGAAAAGGTAGTGGATTAAGAAATAAGCTGCCTGAAGAACAGCTAGTGAAGCTGGCCAGCTCAAAGAGAATGACCGAAGCGAGTTGGCTACACAATCAGACATCCAGGTTACGATACCAAGGTTTGTCAACTGGCCTGCCATGCCCACAAGAATGGCAAACCAAGCCAAGGTATCCCAAGCCGATTTCTCATTCAAGCAGTCATTCCAGTCAAGAACTCCTAATACAAGTAGTATTGATAACCCAATCATCGCAGCTACAGCACTTGCTATGCCGAGACTATCTCTGCAAGAACCCAAAAAGTATTGATGATTCTGAATTCAATTCAATGATAGTTTATATGACAGTGGGACAGTTTATACTGTCCAAAATGTCAACAAACCAATAAATCATTCAAGAAAAAATTCATGTATATTTATAGTATGAGTATGTCAAGCATACCCAAAGATCCACAAAGAGACGGCAAGAAGCATCGTAGAAACCATAATCCATTCATTTTTTGTGACAGGGCCCATAGTTTCGAGTTTCTTTGCAGCCAAGGCAGGTGCTTCCGGTGTGTCTTTAATTTCAGGGGGATAGAGCTTGTATAAAACCAACGGTGTAACAAGAAGACAAACAAGTGCAGGTAAGCTAGCTGCCTTGAACCAAGTAACCCAAGGGCTAGAAACAATGACCCCAAGCTCCTCTGCTAATTTGATACACAGCAGATTTTGAGCTGCAGCAGTTAGGAAAAGAGCACTAGAGTTACCAGCAGACTGTCACAGGTCACAAAGGCAATGCACAAGTCACTTCATTATCTCATGATAGCAATTTGCAAATAAGAAACAAAATACAAAAGAGTAGAATTCAGCTACATCAAAATAGATTATGATCATTACTATGACACATTTGTAATACCCAGATATAGTTGCAACAGCTTTCATAAAACAATACTTATACTTATACTAAAACCAAAACATAGCCAATAAAATTAAAAGAAAATAGGAATTTATACAAATGATTGAAACATACAGCAACTAAGCAATATTTAAGATAGATTTTCAGTTCTTTCACAAAAGCCAAGCTGAAAAAGAACCTAAATTCTATGTTGCACAAATACAAATACAATGCAAGTATCACAGTACAGTGTGATACTAAATATAAGACATTTTATGAAAACTCACAAATTTAAGAATTTTAGGATAGCAGTATTTGATGCAGATGCTCATATGCTAGTGAACATGTAGCATTTGTGCATCATAGCTAAAAACATTCTGAAATCTCTGCCTGAAATGGTTAGAAGTTTTATAGTGATAATTCTCATATAATACTGTCCAGACATTCCGTTAACCAAAATCCATCAATGATTCTAGCCATGATTACAAATCTGTGAATACTATTAACACCAAACCAACCTGAAACTGGTTCTGAACGAGATAAGCACCAAGCCTCTTAGCAGTAGGATTGCCAGGTTCACTGCCAGCGGAGAGTGACAGTGACTTGATGATCGGCAAGAACACACCACCAGCTCTTGCGGTGGTGCTCGGCATTGCCGGAGCAATAAGCACTTCACTGAATGTCAAACCATAAGACAAACCCAAAGTGCTCTTCCCCATCCACTTCACAAAGTAAGTTGCAATTCTATCTCCCAAACCAGTTTTCACAAATCCACGGGCAAAGAAGAATGAAATCACAATCAACCAAATCACTTCGTTGGTGAAGGCACTGAAGGCTGCACCAAAGGTTAAAGTTTTGGTTACCACAGCAGTTGTAAGGCCCAGAAAAGCCCAGGCTCCAACGGGCAACGGGCTCAGGACAAGGCCCGCGATGGTTGAGAGGAAAATTGAGAGCAATTGCCATGCCTCTGGAGTAACTTCCACTGGCTTGGGAACTAAGAAACGAACAATGAGGCCTATGCACACGGAGATTACGAAAGGAATGGGCTTTGCACCCTGCAGTGGCGGTGGTGACGGAGAATTTGAGGAAGATGAAGAAGCATGAAGTGGGCTGTAATGGGGTCTTGAGGAAGTGTTAAATTTTGAAGCTTTGGAGGGAAAGGAGAAAACTTGAGAAATGAGGGGTGATTTGGGAGATGGGTTTGAACGTGATTGTGGATTCAGTGGAAGTGAGAGTTGGGATCTGTTTGTCATGATGGGTCGAGAACGGTGGTGAAGGGAGAAGCGTGAAGATGAGAGAGAGAAAGAGGTTGAGGTGGAGAGCGAGTGCAGCGCAAAGCTCTCCATTGCTAACAGCAACAATGGAAATGAGTGATTCTCAGAAGGAGAGAGTAAGAACCAGCAAACAAGAAGGCGAAAAAAAAGCAGCAGCAGAGAATAAGAATAAGATTGGGTAATTGGAGAGAGCCTTTTGTTTTTGAAGTTTTATGACTTATATAATAAAGTTTTTTTTTTTTTGAAAAATAAAAATTAAAGATCTGGTGTGTGATTTAATTCGGTAATTCCAAAGTGGGGTGTGGCCATTGTTGTAGCAGAGGAATGGGATCTTTTAATCTTTTGATGTGAGGAGGGAAATCATAGGAAGTTTCTTAACATCTTCTGTTTGTTGGGTCTCTCACACAAAATATGCAATACTCTTATATCAACATTTAGGTACCCTCATGACGAGGATTATGTTAAAATCTAAGAGCTAAAAGAAATGGAAAAGAACCCGCAAAAAAAAAAAATGGAGTCATTCAATGAAATCTCATATCAATCTCACACCATTAAAATTATTATTGATGGCTACAAATTAGAGATGTCAATGGGGCGGAATTAATCCCCGTTTTCGCCTTGTTTCTCGTCATGGAGAAATAATTGTTCCTATCCCCATTTTCCTTGTGTCTCGCGTTTTCTGTGGGATCCCATTCTCCATCTTTATAATAAAAAATATAAAAATAAAAAAATAAATTACAAAATATTATTACAAACACACAAATATATCTTATCTAAGATTATAAATCCAAAAATATAATATAGCAAATCATAATCTATAAAATAAAATCTTGAACAATAGGGTTAAAGTTTTTCAATGAGTGAAATTACTAAAAAATTCATATATTAAAAATAAAGTAAGGGTTATTAAGTAAGTTCAACAATTCAAGGAATTATCGGGGATGGGGCGGGAATTTCGCGCTTGTCTCGGGAGAATTTTACTCTCTATTCCCATTCCAGAAAAAAATTTTTTACCATTGGGACTTCATTCGAGACGGTCGGTCTGAAATTTTTTGACACTCTTACTATAAATTACAAAAGTTGTTATTTCCTAACATTTCTCAAAAGATATATCATTTTGGATTTCATAAAATGAAAGAGAAGGTAAAAACTCAATTAATTTTATACGAAATTAATAATTAAAATTATTAAATAATTTAATAAATTTGACTAAATTATTATCAAATAACTTTTAATTATTAACTTCACGTATATTTGAATTTTTATAGAAAGATAATAGGAGGTTCTCTTATAAATAGAGAAAAAGAAAACTATGATGTAGATTCCCTAACTATTATTGGTGGCTTGCATGATGCATTTACAAAGTTACATTACATATCATATAGTAACATTTTTTTGGGCACGTACGCAGGCTCCATTTTTCTCATGGTTTGGGGTTTTGCTTGCTTTAGTTGAAATTTTTCTCATGCCCAAAGTTTGTGACTCATGTTCCATTTGTTAGATGTCATTTTCTGCTATTTGAGACAACAGGATGAAAAGACTTTCATTTTTCCTCTATTATCCTCATGTTATAAATATTAAAAAATCCAAACTAAAAAATTTCTTGACATATGTGACTTTAATTTTCTTATGTTGTTCTTTTTGGTTACCATGTATTTGAAGAAAGAATGAGAAAGTGATGTGAAAAAGAAGAAACTACAATATCGATCTATGTAAAAGTTTATATTTTATAAACAAAAATTACAAATTTTAATGAAAAAATATATTTTGCCTTTATTTAAGGGCAACAGGAGAAGGGGATGACAATACCCAATTTTGAGTTTAAATGAAATATAGGATATTTAATCACTAAATTATGAGTTTAATAGTTCTTCTAACAAAAAACTTTCCATCTTAATAATTTTAATATATTTTAACATAAATTAATTTAAGATACATTAACTTAAATTGTTAATGTACAAAAGTAATGAATATGTGAATTGCATGATAAATAACATATGAAACTCAACTATTTTTTTTTGAATAAAAATTACAGCCTAACCTGAGTCAATTACCTCAACATATTATTATTACATCTTTTCAACGAAAAGAAAGGGTACTTTTATTTATTTTATTTTTTTAATTGATGTATTTCTTCAATAAGTACCTTAACCAATAGTATGCTGGTACAATATACCAATTGTACCTGTTATAACTGCACACGAATCGAATAATATCTGCATATCCGCAGTAATTATTTACATCCAATCTGAATTTTATAGATATTATTCGATCTACATAGTCATCGGATCGAATCCTATCCACACTATGGTAGGATTGGATTACAAATTTGGCAGTGATATCCGCAAATCCGATCCGTATATCCGCATATCTGCACGTCTCATATAAATAGTATAATATAAGAAAGTAAACTCTAATGTGATATGAATTTTATGATATCTTACTTTTAATTTTTTATGCTGTATTTTAACTTAAAATAATTAAACTTATATCTTGAGTTATTATTTTTCTTTTGTTATTCAAAAGGATTTTTATTGATAATATTTTAAGAGTAAATAGGCTTAAACAAATGAAAAAAATAGATTTTCTAAAAAAAAAAGATTTTAAACAATTTTTTTAAATTATGCAGATATACTCAATATCTGATCCGATCCAATAAATATAATACGGATCAAATATATTTAATAAAATTAAATAAAATATACCATGCCAGTTATAAACTTACAATAATAAGCGAAAAATTCTAATTACAACAACCTCAATTTCTATGATGCCATGTGTAAATAAAAAAATTAATTATTTATATAAAATATAAATATATATTAAAACTATATAAAATATATGTAAATATAGAAATATATAATAAGAGTCCATCTAGTGTACAGATGTGTTTTGGTACAGATTTACAGATTTTTGTTTTTTATTGATTTAAAAGTGTATCACTAAAAGTGTTGCTTAAAGAAAAAGTGTTACCCTTAATCGTTAACTTGGCTCTGATACCAATTTTTAAAATTAACTCTTCATATTTTGCTTCGAATAAGTTTATAATTTGTATAGATTTGGTTGGTGGTACTTTATAATTTGTAATTTCATAATCAAAAGTATTGAACTGTTTAATTTTTCAATTTCCTTCTCCATTTTTTCTTTTAACAGCTTTAATTCTTTTAAATCATAATATGGTGTTCCAGGCATTTATAAATTTTTTAAGTTTAGTTCTAACTTGTTTATATTTGTTCTTATTTCTATTCTTTTTATTATAAGGTCATTAATTTCGAATTGAAGATTATTTAATTCTCTTTTATATTCCTTTATTTTACTTTTTAATTTTTTCGCCCTTTTTCTTTTTATTTTATTTTCTGGTCTTTCAATCTTTGTATACTTCATTAGTTATCTTAGAATTTCTGCAAATTCTATTATCGATTCATCATTATTTTCTAGAGATTCTATTAATTTTTCTAACTCTTCAACTTCTCCTTTCAATTTGTCATAGATTATTTTTAGAGTTTCAAATGCTCTTTGATTTATTTCAGAAAATTGTAAATAATTCAACCGATTTTTTCTTTCAAAGAGCTCTTGTTTCTTGTCTTGATATGTTACATATATTTTCTCTTTATTTATTGTCATAACTTAGTGTTTAGGGTTTCATTTAATTTTTCGACCTTTTTTGTTAATTCTTTTATTTCAGAATTTTCTTCTTTAATCTTTAACTTAGATAAACTTAAAGGGATATTAATTTTGAATTATCTTATTTGAAAATTCGATGAAACTAATTTTTCTGATGGTTCTTTTAGTAAAAGAACTGGGTTTTCAATAGCTTTATATTTTGGTATTTCTGTTTTTACAATTTTCTGAAATAATTCATCGACATAAATTCTTTCTCTGTTTTTAAATATTATACTATGATGGCTATTTGATAAAGCATAATTTATTGCATATGTAATTGAAAATGGTTCATCGTCTTGTTCCATTAGATTCTTTATAAGCCAAACTTATAGATCTTTCAAGATTTTCAGTTGATAAAGGTATAACATATCCAAGATGGGCATTGAATTTAACAATTCCAATTATTTGATCTATTGGGTCATCAGTAATTCTTTTGTCACAGATTGCTAAGCTTATTGGTGAATTAATTCCTTTCATATATGTAGATTTGATTAAGACTTGTATAGTACTAATATGAATCCATCCAATTTTAGATTTTTTTGTTGATCCTTAATTTTCTCAATCTGTTTACTCAATTCTTCATCATTTATCAAAGCTATTTCAAGTTCTCCATTAGCAGATTTTATCTTTATAGGGGCTTCAAGTTGAATTTTTCCATAGTATATTATATTTTTTCTATTAAAAACTTCTTTTAAAAGATTTTGTTTATTAAAATTTTCATTTGATTTGAGATTTAATTCTGTTTTTAGAACAGCCTGTTTTTCATTATCTAATAAGGCAGATAATCTATAATAATCAGATTCTTCCGTTAATTCTAAACTTTCTAAATAATTCATAACTATGAGATTAAGATAAAGGCGTACCTTTCTGGAGAAAAACTTCCTTTATTTAGAATATTTTACATAAGATGTTTTTATCTCCAGAGGGGAGATTGTAGATACTGACTCCAGAGGGGAGTTTAGAATTGGTTTTTCCTAAGGGAATTCTTCTTCAAACTATAGAATCGCCTTGGCCGCTTCCTCCTTGCTCTCCTAGCATATGAGTACTCTTAGCCTTCTGCTTTCTATTGTTTGATGCCTTCTACAATTGCCTAAGCAATCTATTTATAATGGTTGGGTCTGATGGACAATTTCCATCCTTACCCTTCTTATGACGTCATTGCTTACGTCATTGTTTATTATCTGACACCAGCTACATTGTTGGTGCTCTATGACCTAAGCGCTTACGTCATTATGCAATAATGTCGAGGGATGCTTCAGATGCGCTGTCCTCTTCTTTTATGTGGGTGGATGCGCTGTCTTCTTCTTTTATCATGTGAGTGGATCCCATTTCATTATTGCTTTCTTCAGATATTTCTGAGACACACAGCTGGCACTTGTGGTCTTCTCTGTCTTTTATCAAATAGCAGAGATTCCTCTTTATCCCTTCGGGGAGCTTTTCTAAGAGTTCAGATAAGTTGTAGAATGCTGATTCAAATTCCACTAAGAGTCTCATCTCTCTTTCTTCAATTTCATTCCTTTTACTGGACACAAGCAAATTATTTCTGCTTTTATAATTGATTCTTGTGTGAGATTCCCTTGTTATCTTTTTAGTTCTTTCGAAGACCCTTGCTAGTGTGCTGGCTGGTCTTCCTTCATGACTGTAGATTGTTAGATCTTGAACTTGATCAATTGGTTGAAAATTTCCTGGGAAGACGGACATGAGTATTACTTGGTGTGTTGGAACCAAGCATTCTTCTTCTTCATTAAAAATAGGTTGACTGTTTGTAAATTTTAGGGATATATCCCTTGAATTTACGTTGTCAATCATATTTTTAAATCTCTTTACTGCATCAACAAATCCTGCAGGAAACTCACTAATAATTTTCAAATCATTAAAAATTAAAATTGTATCAATTAATCCATACTGAAAAAACTGATAGGTGTCAGATGGGGAAGCATCTGGAAATATAACCAGCTTTGTTAGCTGTTCTTTGGCAATAGGATAATATCCCAAGATTGTCCTCTTTTCTTCTGTCCAATTCAGGACTATGTTAAGGGTTTCTCTGAGATTTGATTTACAGACCCTTTTCTTTTCCTTGATTTCAGCCCTTGTAGGAATGTTTCTTATTATCCCTGTTCTCTGGGTTTGAATTGGGGCTTTATCTGCTCTTTTTAGGGTTTGCTCTGGATGAAGAGCATCATATTCCCTGAAAGATTCCTTTGCTTCTTCCAGTGTTAAAAACCATCCTTTATGAATTATCCTTGATTGATGTGTAAATAGTGCTGCTTTTTCCCAGGCATCATATACTCATTTCATGGGGCCATTATAAATTACATAATATTTTTTATCTTGGGTGGATTTTTTGATAATTTCAGCAATTGTTTTATTTTCTGGAATTTTTTCCTCACCTGATTTGTCCACCACGCTTAGCTGGCTGAACTCTGATGATTTTGGTTGTTGTGTTGATTTCATTGCTTCGATGGCCTTCTTGAGGAATTGGATCTGTGTCCTTATTTGCTGACAATGCTTGCATTTTTCGAGTTCTTGTTCGTATTTTTTAATTTCGTGATCTAATGCGTTGTAGACGAACTCCATTCTCTTGTTAATGTATCTGCAATAACATTTTTGTCACCCTTAATATATTCAATTTTTATTGGATATTGTAACAAAAATAATTGCCATCTTACCAATCGTCCATGATTATAATCAACTTTTAAGTTATATCGTATGAAACATGTTAAGTAACTTGAATCTGTCCTTAATGTAAATTCTTTGGGTAGTAAATCAATTTTCCATTTCTTAAGAGATTTAATTGCTGCTAGAGTTTCTCTTTCATGAGTAGTATATCTCTGTTCTGTTGGAGTAAAAGTCCCTGAAATATACCTGCAAAGTAATTCCTTTGGGGGATATTTAGAATCTAGTGATTCTTTTTCTTGTTCCAAACCTTTTATAGCTTTCTTAGCTTTTAGACATCCTGACCAGGTTATGTCTGAAGCATCTGTTTCTACTATTAAGTAGTCATTTTCTTCTGGAATATAAAGTTCTGGAAGTTTTTCACATAATTCTTTAATTTTTTGAATTTGTATACTATCTTTTTCATCCCATTTTCATTCTTTTTTAGAACTTATTTTTGGAAATAAGCTTTTAGTGTATTCTGTTATATTCTTTAAAAATCCCTGATCCGAAATATAATTTATACACCCTAAAAATCTTTGTAATTGTTTTCTATCTTCTATTCTGTTAGGAAATAAATTTACATTTTCTAGAACATCTGGTTGAAGTTTTAGCTTTCCTTGAATTGATAAAATTAACTCAAAAAACTCTATTTCTTTTCTTGCTATTTTTGCTTTCTTTTTGCTAAGAACTAATCCTTTTTCTTTACATCTTTCTAAAACTATTAATAATTTTTGAAGATGATCTTCTTTATCCTATTTTGTAAAAATTAGTATATCATCAATGTATACTAAAACAAATTCATTTAACTCTTTTAGATTTTCTTCCATAAATCTTTGATAAATACATGGGGCTTGCTTTAATCCGAATGGTAATACATTCCATTCATAAAGCAACACACTTGTTGATTCTTTTGTTGGGCAAGTAAAAGCAGTTAATTTCTTTGTTTCTTCGTCTAAACGAAGTTGCCAATATCCTGATTTTGCATTAAGAGATGAAAACCAAGTTGCTCCTTTGATTTTTTCTAAAATAGAATCTTTTCTTGGAAGTTTATGAGCATCACCAATAGTTGTTTCATTCATTTTCTTATAGTTTATTACCATTCTTCGTTTTCCCCTTTAAATTTCATTATTGTTTTCAACGTAAAAAGCTGGAGCCGCATGAGGACTTTTACTTAATCTTATAATTCTTTTTTCCAAAAGATCTTTACATTCTAATGAGAACTCTTCTCTATCTCTTGCGGAATAGGGAATTTTATTTGGAACATTTGTTTCTTTTGTGGGATCTTTTAATTTAATATTTATTTGGAACATTTATCTCTTTTGTAGGATCTTTTAATTTAATACTTACTAATTCGTTTTTTGTATTTTTAATATCTAAAGGATTTTCAGCACAAACTTCATTCAAAAGTTCTTCTATCTTTATTTCAAGATTATTTTTTGGAATTTTTATCTGAAAGTATAAATTTAAATAACATGTCTCTAATATAGAAAATATTTTAAAGTTTAGAATCTTATCTATAGTAGTAGTTGGTATTTTTATACGTTTTGATTTTTGATTTATTGAAGAATCGTGTGGAGCTTTTAAAACTATATATGTTAATTCTTGAATGAATGGATGATATAGCTTTAAAAAGTTATTTCCTATGATAAACTCAATTCCAGAATCTAACATATATATAGATGGGACAATGAACCTATAATAAAAATTTCAACCATCTCCGCTTTTTGGTCAATTTTATGTATTGATTTGTCAGCTATTCTAACTCTTAATGGTTTCTTTAATTTTTTCCAATCAAGTTTTATATTTGAACTAGCAAAGCATTGTGTTGCTCCAGAATCTATGAAAGCATTTATAAACTTTTCTGTTATTTTTATAGTAATAAATGTGGCATTATTACTCAGTCTCTGAGTCTGTTTCCGAGACATATTCAAAAATATAGTCTAAGTTATCATCAGATTCTTCTAATGGTTCCATGAAACAAGACTTAGCAATTTCTATTTGTTTAGTAAGATCCTTTTTATCCTTCTTTTTCGGGCATTCATTTGCGTAGTGTCCTTCTTCTTGGCAATACCAACACTTACAATTTTCTTTTTTATTC
>NC_029781.3:5493686-5495239 GCF_000817695.3 Arachis duranensis | reverse complement strand
TTTTTTGCTTCTTGATATTCTTTATTATAGACTTCTTGTCTATGATCTATAATATTTTTTCCAAAATTTTTTTTATATAGAATCATCATTATATATAATATCTTATCATAAGCTGTTGTTTTTGTTTCTAATTCTTCTATTATTTGGTTTTCTATTGATGTCATATAATCTCTTATAGTTCCTTTAGTATGAAACCCTATGTAATTCCAAATGTCCCTTCCAGACAATTCATTAAGTTTTGGATTAGTAAAGGCTTCTAATAAGAAGGAATTCAACCAGTTTTCGAAAATTTCTTTTTCGTTCTTTTTGCAGTCTAAATCGAGCATTCTTTCTCCTTTCATTTCCTGGATTTTAGGAACGTATTTTGATGGTATTTTTGTATATTTTGAATCTTTATTTATAAACCCTTTTTTAAAAGCATAATTATCAAAACCTGTTTCCCATTTAAATTGAGATTGATTATCTTTAGACGTTCCAGCTTCATTTTTTACTTGTATTGGAATAGCTGGTTCTTCGTCACTTGAATAATCTAGAATGTGTTCTTCATTTTCTATATTTTCAGAATTTACTAATTCTTCTTCTATTTGAAAACCATGTTCCATAATATTATTTGCTTGAGCCATTTTTAATTGTTTAAAAAGCATTGTAACTTCTTCTAATTTTTCTTCGATATTCATAATTTCAATGGTGGTTTTACTTTTAAGTCTGTTATGTTGATTATATTTTGAAATTTTTCTTCTTTGGGATTCTCTTTTTCCTTATTTCTTTGAAATTTTATGGATACTAATATTTCTTCAAGCATATCTACTATAGAATTTAATTGTGGGTTGAAGGTATGATAAAGATGTGGGGAATCATTTACATGGTAACATTTTTTAGAAATTCCGTGTGAAAAATAAGTTTTTTCACAATTTAAGAAGTCCTTCAATAAAACTTATAGTAAAATAAAGATTTTGAGAAAAATCATTTTGTATTGATTTTAAGAATTTGGTATCATTACAATTAACATTAGTTAAAATCATTAATTTTTGATCTATTAATTTTGATAACTTAATTATTTCTTCTCTTAAATTTTTTAATTTACTTTTTTCCATTAGGTGACGCTTTTTTTTTGTGAAGAGTTACGGTTTTGAGTGAAAAATGTAACTTTAGGATGTGTGATTTAGATTTTGCCACATCTTTAAATCTTTAAATTTGTACAAATTTAGATCTGTACCATATAATTTTCTATATAATAACTAGTTTATTCAGTAAATGTATGTAAATAGTAGTCATAATATTACTTTCATTAGGAGAAAGTAATAAATACGATGATGATGATGATGATGGTGAAAACTGAAACAAAAGGAAAGAAGGGGTATATATTACTGCAAAAAAGCATATTATATATTGATAATGATGATTATAAGCCCAAAACCTGTTTTGTTCAAACAAAACCCTGCTTAGTTCCTACCTTCTTCATTCAAAGTCTGCGTTTTTCACTATGCACCCAATGGCTTCTTCCAATCTCTCCTATTATTCTTCTTTGTCGTTTCTCTCCCACTCAAGGTCTC
>NC_029781.3:5477662-5493650 GCF_000817695.3 Arachis duranensis | reverse complement strand
CACACACACACTTACACACACAGAAACCGCCACAAAAATCTCTTTTTTTTGGAGTGGAATATATATCAGCTCATGAAGTCTCTGTATCAATAAATTTCTTATCTTTGTTATTTTTTATGATTTCCTTTGATTTGATATTTGCATGTTATAATGATTATAATTTCATGATTATCTTGTGCTGAGTATAGGGCATGCAGACACTACAAATTGCAGAATGGACTAACACTAACCACCATAAATACTTGCATGATAAATGGATATGATTTACCATTTATCCATCTCAGTTCCAAATTTTTTCCAAGTGACATTGCTGTTTGTAGACAAAGAATCAAAGCTACACTGATATCTGGAGTAGGAGGAGGAGGAGGAGGATTTGATATAAATGAAAATTATGAATCTGTTGGAATTGAGTTACAGCCTGATGATGCAGTACCATTTGGATCAGTGTCACCAGAAATTGTGCTAACAAGAACTGATTCTTCTGTTGACAACAATGAATTTGATTTGGCCGAACCCACCAAGGGTTTTGTTTTCATTCCTGAGGCCACAGAAGATATTCTCCAGGGAAAGGTACACTCTCTGAGGGTAAAAAAGTCTTTTTCTTTTCCCTATAACTTTTTTTGTTGGAGGTCACTGTTATTGGTTGGTTGGTGTTTGTTATGCATAGAACTGAGATAATCTGTGTGAGCATGAAAGAGGAAGATCTAAAAGAAATGGAACTTCCTTTGATGGAGAAGATTAACAGAAAAGCTTTTATCTAATTTTTACATGTATGATTCATTTAGTTTGTTGGATATGGTAGCTTTTGTGCCCAAGTAATTTACATAACATTGATAATCATTTTACAAAGTGTCTTCAACTTGAGAAAGACACTGAAAATCTGCCATCTAATGTTTATTATAGTATTCAAGATTCCTCTCTTTTAATTTAGTTTAAGCATTTATTGATTGAATTTGATACATGTCAACACTATGCATTTGCAGGATGCTAAACATGGTACCACCACAGTGGTATCGGTTGACGATACAGCAACGACTGTGGATCATGCTGCACCTGCTGGTTTGATGATTGTTGATGACGGTTTGATGGCTCGATTGCCAAATATTCGTCAGTTTGTAGCGCGTGAAAGTGATAAAGTTGCATCCATTGCTGACTTGCTAAGGTCTGTGGCCATTGAAGTTTCATTTATGCATATTCATGTCCTCTGCCTAGATTTTGCTTAAAAATGCAAATACCATAGCTTAAATCACTTATGCTGTCTTAAATATTTGAAAAGAGCCTTATATCAAAATTTATACACCTGATATTTGTTGTAATTGATTGTGGAGTATCTTCTGTTCAAATCTTGTTTCTTTTTTGGTTATTTCACATAGTGAGTTTGCTTACTGTGGTGGCAGATATAGAAGAAAGAGAGATAACTTAGTAGTTCATGCTGCCGTAGCCGCCTCGGCCTCAGTGCCTACAAAGCAGGCAAAAAGATATTGGAACATAACTTTGGAAGAGATGATGAAAGCAGGAGTTCATTTTGGCCACGGTACTAGAAAATGGAATCCGAAAATGGCACCTTACATATCCACAAAACGCAAGGGTATCAACATCATAAATCTTACCAAAACAGCTCGCTTTTTATCAGAAGCTTGTGATTTAGTTTTCGATGCAGCAAGCAAGGGGAAACAATTCCTAATTGTTGGCACTAGGAAGACAATAGCTGATTTAATAGCACAAGCGGCAATAGGAGCTCGGTGTCATTATGTTAATAAGAAATGGCTTGGCGGCATGTTAACCAATTGGTATACCACAGAAACAAGGCTTCGGGAGTTCAGGGACTTGAGGATAACACAGAAGACAGGCAGAATCAAGAGTCTTCCGAAAAAGGATATTGCCAAGTTCAAGAGAAAACTCAATCACTTGGAAACATATCTGGGTGGCATTAAATACATGACAAGGTTACCTGATATCGTGATAATCGTTGATCAGGAAAAAGAGTATACTGCACTTAGAGAATGCATCACTTTGAGAATTCCAACCATCTGTTTAGTCGATACAAATTGTGATCCAGATCTTGCAGACATTTCGATTCCAGCTAATGATGATGCTCTAGCATCAATCAGATTAATTCCTAGTAGATTAGTGTTTGCAATTTGTGAGGGTCGTTCTAACTATGAGCAAAATTCTTAACAATATACAAAAGTTGGTCATGCTTTTGGTCACTTGAGACTGATTAAGTTGAGGAGTACCTCTGATTTATGCTGAACCATATGTATAAAATTCTTGAAGATGGATATATTGCATCTTGCTTAAATCACATCTTACCTACTAGAACTCTATTAGTTGATTATGTTAGTGTGAGGAATGTATAAAATTAGTCCCACATTTAAGAAAGTAATGAAGAGAAAGGAGTTGATAAGATGAGAGATTTATTATCTTATATTACTTTAAGGTGTAATAAGGTTTTGAGTTGGATGCGGTGTCATCTTATTTTATGCTTTCTCATTTGATTTTTTGTTACGGTGGTTTAACAAATGGTAAGAGAGCCCAATATGTTTTTGGTCAGGCACCACAAAATATATCTATTCCAGAAAAGGCTCATTTTTTGTCATGTCTGGGCCGAAGCCCAAACGAACAACAAGAACATAGTTATACTTGTCTATTATTTTTCCTTTTTTTATTATGTGGGTTAACCACTGTATGGGCTATCATTTTTGTGTTTTTGTTTGCCATATGTCCATATCCATTTATTATACTTTCCTCTTGGGCCTCATCTCAAAGCATCAGTGTCTTGGACCGAAAAAAAATAGGAGATTAAAAAAATCAAGAATACAACCAAAATAATACCAAATGAAAATAAAGTAGTTATGAAATAATCTGTTTGAACAATTTTATTAAGAAGCAGTTATGAAATAATTTGTTGTGTTTGTATTTTATGAAAATGCTTCCTTTTGTGTGATAAAATTATTAAAAAGTTATGAAATAAAAATTTGTTGTAAAATAAATAAATAAGGAAGATAAAATAAAGAAGTATAAATAAAAGACTTTAGTATTAATATTTACTAATATTAATATCCTACCATAATAACGATAATTTATATATTAATATTGTATTTGTAGTATATGAAGAGAGAAAGAGAAAAAAAAGCTTTATATTGTACGTAGAGAGAGAAAAAATATTTTATTGATGCGTGAAATTGTTTCTCAGTTGCTTCTCTATTTATATAGGCAAAAAAAGATTTACATTTTCAAATTTCTTTAACACATTCATCCTTGAAAACATGAATTGTCTATAATAAATAACATCTGCATACTCATTCTTATCACAACAAAATTTATATTGTATAATATTTTATATTTTTGATCAATTTGGCAAAATCATATAATTATAAAATAATTAACTTTTGCAAGTCATTTTTTTAAACAACTTTTCCAAGCATGACAGCTTATGTCTAAGCTTCCCATCGTCCTTATGAGTTTGAGCAGTCAAGGCAAAAGAAAAATGAGTTTATGATGATAATGATTTGATGAATATGAATACTAGAGAGGTCTGAGAGGATAACAGTCAAATAAGTGATGGTCAAAATAAAACCACAATTTTGTAGACAAGAATAAAACTATAAAAAAAGAAATATTTAGCCGCCATCCTCATTCATTGGATGTAACCCTTAATCAATACCGGCCACTATATTATTTTATTTTAATATTTAATATTCATATTCATAGTCAAAGTGCGCTTTATTATTTCTCCATCCACGAACATTCTTGGCGTTTTCGTTGCCTAAACGTAATTGCTCACCCCACCATGCACCACCTCAATTCGCCCCATACCAGAAGAAATTTGCCACCAAGAAATATTCTCCAATATTCACCTTCTTAATTATTTAAAAAAATCATAATATCTTAACTCATTTCCTAACAATTTTTTTACCAAGCACAACAATGAATTTCTATTATTATAAAAAAATACTCTCATAAAGTATTTTTATGTGAAGATAACATTGTAAATTATTAGATAATTTAATTGAATATATTTAATTAAATATATCAAATTATTTAATAATTTATAATATCATTTTTTTTGGTAAAATAACATCATGAAAATATTCATTTATTATAAATTATATTATGAACATTATTTATTTTAATTTTATTATTTTAATATTTTTATAATAATTCATAAAAGAGACATGGTGGTTAAGAGCAAGGTAAATAAATTACTAAATAATTTAATATATTTTTTCTAATCTTTAACATAAATTCTAAATACTTTAATTATTATTTTAGTATGAAATCATTGTACATGTGTTATATTTTGTTTCTTTAATTAAATCCATATGTTAGATTTTGGGAAATCGTATATTTTTTTTCTTTAATAAAATCCCTATGTTAGATTTAAGACAAATTATACATTTAAATAAAATTAGAAAGCAAAATTATTCAAATACAATATTTTAAAAATTATTATATTTTGATTCTATATTTATTTTGTATAAATTGCTACATGAGATAAAAATTGACTACACTCATAAACCGTGAATCTAAGCACGATTTGCAAACAAAAAGAAGACAATATAAATTACTAAAAATGTAGCAATTTACACATAAATAAATAAATAAAAATTGACAACCCCACTATTTATGTACAATATTTCTTTTTTTTTTCCTTTTGATTTCTCTCTCTTTTTTTATGGTTGCTTTTTATTTCATCCTTCATTAACTTTCGGTCTAATCAATTTGGATTAGTTTAATAAATAGTTTACTAATTCATTTAATAAGTAAGTATTACAAGTTAAAATCTCATCTTATACATGTAGAATAATATTATATATTTAAGTTTTTTTATTAATCAAATTAGTTTAATATAATGAAAATGAGTTATAACTAGTATTATTTTAAGTTTTATTATTTAATTTAATTAAACTTTATTTATAAAATGATTTTGATGTATAGTATTATTGATATATGTAATAATTTATTGGCCAATATAACAAACCACAAACTCTTAAATAAAATTCAAATTTATGATAGATTAGTCCATTATTTGATCGACTAAAAGATATTTTAAAAAACACAAAAAATTCTCTCCACAATAGATCTCTTAATTTTTTTCTCAATTATTTGATAAAGTATGATATTTCATCATTTAATATTTTCTTTTACATATTTTTTTGTCTCATTTAAAAAATAAAAAATAAAAAATTACACTTTACCAAACAATTAGAAAAATAAAAAAATCCATTCATCAACACACCTTTAGCATCATGGGACATGGGAAAATTTTTTAATTATTTTTATTTTTTAAATATAAAATTATCAAATCATATAATTTTAAAAATAATTAATAAATTTTAAAATTACTACTTAAAATATTATCTAAATGAATGATTATAATTAAAATATTGTATGAAAATTTTTATATGAATAAATACATCAAAAGCAAATTTTTTAAGAGTTATTATATTTTTAAACCTTAATTAAATTTGAGAGAGAGAAAGTTGGTGGAGAGAGTTATGCGGGAGGAAATGAAAATCAGTAATAAAAGTAGAGAGAGAAATCAAAAGAAAGGAAAAGAGTTAATGCGGGATATCCATTTAGATTGTCTTAAAACTTTTGCATCTTATAGTATAGAATCAAAATGTCACCATTTTGAAAATGTTATAATTAGATATTTTAAATTTATTTAAATATGTAATTTTTTTATCAAAAATAAAAAAATTTCTGTAACTTTTTAAATAAGTATAGAGAGATTATGTTAATTCATTGGCTATTTTAATATGTAACGTGTTTTTGAAATTATTGTCGAATATTATAGAATAAAATATTATTTTAATTTTTAATATTTGAATTAAATTTTAATTTAGTTATTAATTTTTTAAATGTTCTATTTTAATTTTAAAATATTTAAAATATTTTATTTTAATTCTAAAAAATTTTAAAATGGACTCAAAAGTATTCACAAATGATCATAATGTAAACATTTTTCTTATGATTTTAGAAGGTTGATAATTAATTGCTAGAACTTGAAATTTTACATTAAAAAATAAATTAAATAAAAAATATTGTAAAAAAGTTTAAAGGTTATATTTTTTTCAATTCACTCGTTCTCATAATTATTTTTGTCAAATTTAACGATATAATAATATTAAATTTATTTAAATTTTTTAACACAAAAATAAAAAATTATATTAAAAATTAAATTAAAATTTAGTCCAAAAATTTAAACTAGAATCATAGTTTACCCATTTATTATAGAATTTAATTTTAATATAATATCAAAATAAAATAATTTTATACTTACATCCAATTATATAACTATAAATTATTAAAAATAACTATTTTTTATATTTATTATCGTCTTAATGATAATCTATAAAATTGACTGTATAAAACATTTTTCATACATTAAAATTAAATTTTTATTATATGATAAAAATTCAGGTATAGTCAATTTCACATAAAATTAATAATAAAATA
Source organism: Arachis duranensis (assembly GCF_000817695.3). Taxonomy (NCBI): domain Eukaryota; kingdom Viridiplantae; phylum Streptophyta; class Magnoliopsida; order Fabales; family Fabaceae; genus Arachis; species Arachis duranensis. The sequence continues at coordinate 5,487,185 of NC_029781.3, read as the reverse complement.
ATTTGACTAAATTTTTATCCAACAACTCTCGTCCTTAAACTTTACCTGAAGTCGAGTTTCCACCTTATTATATACTTCAGGTTTTCCAGGTTGGTTCGTTTAAGAAGAAGTGTTGTTGCGTCCTTCCCGGTTTTTTTTTTTTTAATTTTCAATTCTTTTATTTGCTCAAACCAAACCTTCCATCTTCGCCATTCTCAATCGTCAATGGCTTCTTTGAATCTCTCCTATTCTTCTTCTTCACCAGCACTCTCACAAACACGGTAAGTTCCCCCTCTCAAACAACCACATCTCTAATGAATTTATCATTCTATATCTTAATTATATTTTTATTTTAATTTCTAATTTTTTTTTTCATTTCTTGGGATCAGTTATGACCAAACCATTTTGGCCGCCCAGTATTTTCTTATCCTCAAGATCATCTTTTTCTGTTGACCGTTTTCCCCCCTCTTTCTTAGAACGTGTGGTGGGGTTTTCACTTTACAAAAACCAAGCTGTTCGAAAAAATAAAATCTTTTGGGCTCTATATCTCACCAAAACTTGTCTGCAAAAGTTAATATGTACTTGGATGTCTCAGCTGAATAGCTATCTGCTCATTGTGCCACATGAATTTTGGATTCTAACTTTGGTTTTTTCTCATTTGGTGTTATGTTTAGATGTTATAATTATTAATTTGACCTTCTATTGATTATAGGGCAATCAAACAGTTCAAATTGTTCAATGGACTGAATTCAGCAATTGTGAATGGACAGGGATCTGATTTTCCCTTTGTCCGGTTGAGCTCTAAATTTTCGTCAACCGAAAATGCTGTTTCCAAGGTCAAAGCTACATTGATCTCTGGAGGAGGTGACCTACTTTCTTATCCAAATGGCAGTGCTGTTGAGAATTTAGACAAAGATAAATCTGTTGGAATTGAGGTTCAACCTGATGCAATAGCATTTGGATCCCTGCCTACGGACACCACCCTGTCGAGCATTGGTTTTAGCATTGAGAATGATGAATTTGATTTGGATGCACCCACCAAAGGTTTTGCTTCCATCCCTGAGGCCATTGAAGATATTCGCCAGGGAAAGGTAGACTCTTTCTCTATAGGAAAAACAATTCAATTCTTTTTGGTATATGAACATTGGAGGTGACTGTAATTAATTGATGATTATGATGCAGATGGTAGTTGTTGTAGATGACGAAGATCGTGAAAATGAAGGGGACTTGATAATGGCAGCGCAGTTGGCAACACCAGAGGCCATGGCTTTTATTGTGAAGCATGGAACTGGTATAGTATGTGTGAGCATGAAGGAGGAAGATCTCGAAAGGTTGGAACTTCCTTTGATGGTAAACAGCAAAGACAATGATGAGAAACTCCGAACAGCATTCACTGTGACAGTGGTATGGACTACTCTTACAAGCATCTTCACATTTGGGTTTTCCTTTGTTTTCATCAACTAGAAACTAAACATAATAGTTCCATTTTATTTGCATTATGCATAGCTTTTAGGCCTGCCTAGTATTCTACAGGACATTGACTAACAGTTAAAAATGATTTCAACTAAAAGATTATTGAAAATTTATCTTCTGTTGTATTAGTATAGCATGCAGGAGTTCACTTTTCTGTTTAGTTTAGGCATTTATTCATGAAATTCAATACATTTCAACATTATCCACTTGTAGGATGCCAAACATGGTACCTCCACAGGGGTATCAGCTCAAGATAGAGCAACTACCGTATTGGCCCTTGCCTCAAAGGATTCTACACCTGGTGACTTCAACCGCCCAGGCCATATTTTCCCACTAAAGTACAGGGAAGGTGGTGTTTTGAAGAGAGCCGGACACACAGAAGCTTCGGTGGATCTTGCTGTACTTGCTGGTTTGGATCCAGTGGCAGTTCTATGTGAGGTTGTTGATGATGACGGTTCGATGGCTCGGTTGCCAAAGCTTCGTGAGTTTGCAGAGCGTGAAAATTTGAAAATCGTGTCTATTGCTGACTTGATAAGGTTTGTGGCTACATTTCATGGAATATTTAAACAAGTTTATTCATATTATGTTGATTTTGCTTTCAATTGCAGATAGTGGATATCATAAGTTTAATCCCTTGTGCTTTCTTAAATAACTTGGATGGTACATACTTTTGTCATTGAGGATACCATGGGTCAATTATAAAGATTATGGTTTAAATATTTTTAGAAACTAAAACTGGCAAAACATGTTCCTTAATTAACTTCCTTTGTCATGGTTTCTGCTGCCTTGCCTTCCATACATCTTTTGCTTATATTATAAGACTAAGAGTTATGCTGCTTGTTGTGGCAGATATAGAAGAAAGAGAGATAAACTCGTTGTTCATGCTGCTGCTGCCCGGATACCTACAATGTGGGGACCGTTCACAGCTTACTGTTATAGATCACTCCTAGATGGGATTGAGCATATTGCAATGGTTAAGGTGAGGAATGCTTGTGTTTGTGTTTTATAATGCACTACATATACATTGCATTGCTTATGAACATTCTGGATAGTGTAAATATGTATACTAACATATTGCATCTAGACCCTAGAGTATAGCACAGCTTATTTACATGTGGTTTAGGTTAAATGTGATTTCTCCAAATGCAATTAGAAAATTATTGGCTACAAGTAGCAGTTTAAATATCATAAAATCCCCCCTTCAAGAGTACAGTTCAAATAGTTGTATACACTAATTTGAGATTTGAAGGCTTAATTTCAGAACAATGAGATGTTTATACTTCTTAGCCATTATCTACTTTAAGCATTATGGTTCTTAATGCTGCTTATTTTAACAGGGTGACATTGGTGATGGACAAGATGTTCTTGTCAGGGTACACTCGGAGTGCCTGACAGGAGACATATTCGGGTCTGCCAGATGCGATTGTGGGAATCAACTTGCACTGGCAATGCAACAGATCGAGGCTGCAGGCAGGGGTGTACTGATATACCTCCGTGGACACGAAGGGAGGGGTATCGGGTTGGGACATAAGCTTCGTGCTTACAACCTACAGGACGATGGACGTGATACTGTAGAAGCCAACGAGGAGTTGGGATTGCCTGTTGACTCTAGGGAGTACGGTATTGGTGCGCAGGTAATATATTTGTAACACTCTTTGGCTAGAATATTCATGATTATTGAAAGTTTCACTGAAATGAGTTTGAATTTTAAACTACCTGCAGATATTGAGAGACTTGGGTGTTCATTCTATGAAGTTGATGACAAACAATCCAGCAAAGTATGTTGGGCTCAAAGGATATGGTTTGACAGTTACAGGGAGAATCCCACTGGTAACTCTCATCACACCAGAGAATAAGAGGTATTTAGAGACCAAGCGCGTGAAAATGGGACACATGTATGGCTTGGAGTTTAAGAGCCAATTGAACAGTAATGGCAGTGTCAATGGTGAAGCCAACAGTGTAGATGAATCCAATGCTGTTACTAGCTTATAAACCTGGATTCTTTGTTTTGGGGAAAATAATCTGCATGCTGTAAATGGATCCCAAAAGTGAGAAATAACACAGATTCTGGTGGTGATTGATTGATTTCAAATTCATTTGCCCAATTTTCCTCAGGGCAAGGTCAAAAAGAATTATATAGGCCTTAGAAAAGATCCTTCTCTGAAACTTGGTGCTGTGTATAATATTAGGGAGCATTGCCTATGCCTTTTATGGAGAGCTTCATTATACATTAAAATATTATATTTCCTTTGTTTCTGAAGGAATTTATATTTCTACACTCTGCTCACAAATGAGTAACCACATTGACATTTATTGCTAATTTATATATAAATTCAAGGGAAGGTATTCATTCATATAACATCTTTTGATTTGATCTCATGCTAGAGTGGTGGTTAAGTAAAATAATCTGTACAATAGGAACTCTATGATATGATCTGATATGAAATCAAGGAAAATGTATGATGCATCTGCTATTATTGGTTTTGAGAATCACATCCTACATCCTTTGAATGATAACAATTTTAAGTAATATTCCTTTTTCTTCATTTCAATATTAAACTTAGGAATGAAGGTAACAAACATGTTTAGCCTTTTTGTTTTTGGATCCAAATGTATTCACATCCAAACATAACTATACCAAAAAACAAGCTGATATTTGAATTCTAGAATCTTGATCAAATCTCTAATAAATGATATTGAAACTCTTACTAAGGAAGATGGTGGTAGAGATGGATTCCAAATTTGTCTTTTCTCTCTACTAGCTGACCCTGAGAAGAATAAACAGCATCCCAACCAGTAAGTTAGAAAAATCTTACTTATGTTAGAGAGATTGGAGATTAGTGTTTAGTCACACGTATCATGAAGGAAATAAAGGGAGCTGATTTCCTCACCAAAAAGAGTGTTTACTCTTTTTTTTGTCAACGGTATTTTTTAGTTCAACAGATCAAAGAAAAACTAATCCTTTGGGCTTCATAGCCCCGTTTGTATTAAAAATAATGATAGTGGAACTCTAATAAAAGTATAAAACAAATCACTTACTAATCCACCAATAAGTACCGTGATAATTGTGTTGTGTGTGGGCTGAATTCAGAAAGACAAGAGAAGATGGATAGAAAATGGGATGGAGTCTGAGTGCAATTGAATCTGAGTTGACTCAATCATAATCATGTGTAGGTCTAAGAACCCTGAATTAATTTCTGACTACAAAATAAACAAGTCTTGATTCATTTATGACTGCATTCAACGGCTAGTTCCAGGTTAACTACAAGTGTATGGGAGTGTACATTTGTATAAAGAAGAAACTAGAGGGTTCTAGTAGGCATAATTGTATGCACTACAAGACAAGAGAGAGAAGAGAGTGAGACTCTTTATCTGGCACCAACCACGTGCTCTGATGCTCTCTCCACCTCACTGTCCCCTTCTCCGTTACATGCGCCTCTTTTGTGTTGGCACCAGCTCAATCCGCCGCAACTAACCCAATATTTTACTTATATTTAATAAAATATTTTAAATACATAACTAATTATTAACAATCATATTAATGTTTTTATGTACCGATAATATTTATGTTTAAAAAAAGTGAAATGAAATAGAATATAGAACATGATACTAATTCACATTCTAATATTCTATTATTCTAATCAACTAAAAAGTGTAGTTAAAGTTAGAAAAGTTCCAACCTCCTTTTAGACACGGAATAATTTTAAAACTCATAGCTGTCATTCATTTTCTTAAATTTATTATTTAAAAAAAGAAGAAGCATAAATCAATTTTAAGTGAAGATTAAGCACAATTTTAATTCAGTTTCCGACCGTTGGCAGTTTAACCCTAGGCATCCAACGGTACAGCTTCTTCTGATACAGCTGTTCCAGCTTAGTCTCACCTCTCACCATCTCTTCTCACTTTTCTCTATTCAGCAATTCTCCCACGCGCCACTTCTCCACGCGCTCACCACACCCCAACCTTCTATAAATACCATCCCCACTCCTTTCTTCTTTTGCACACAACCTGCAACACACGGCCTTCTCTTCTCTCTTACTCTTAACAAAACCAACTCGCAGCGCACTCACTCTCTCTCTCTCTCTCTACAATGGCTCTTCGCTCTCTCTTTGTTTTCATGGTGGTGGCTGCGTTGTTGTTGAGCGCCACAATGGCTCAAACTCCGGCTACCTCGCCGGTGGCTACTCCTCACAAGAAAGCTAAGCATCACTCATCTCACGCTCTTTCTCCCTCTCCCGCCGTTTCACCTTCCGCCGGAGGTTCTCCACTCTCATCCGAGGGTGCCGTCTCTCCCTCCTCCATTTCTACTTCACCTTCCGGAGCACCAGGACCGGCTCAAAGCGCTGCCGTTTTGAACAGATTCACCGTCGTTTCTTCTGCTGCCGTTGTTTTCTTCTCTGCTGCTCTACTATTGTAGATCTAGTTTCATGGATCTTGCTTTTTTGATTCGTGTACTGTCGTTTCTTTTTTTTCTGGTGTGTTATAGCTTGTGTTACTGAGTATTCACCATTTATTTGATTATTTTGTGTATTCTATTAATTAATATATTATATATTATATATTTTGCTATGAATGATACCTGATTTTATTTCGGTGTAGCTTGATTCAATTATTCTTCGTTGCAGATGATTTTAATTTAACAATGTAAGATTTGTAACTCTATCTGTTACTGTACATAACTAATGGCTGCGTTGCAAGTAGTAAGTTAAACTACTAAACTAAATTTTATAATGTATCTATCACAATAAAATTACTGTTTACTAATATAAACTTTATCAGTTAACATTTTTTAGCTAAATCCAATTAAATAACGTTGCCTTTTTCGAGTTATGAAGACTGGATTCAAGGGAGTGTGAATTTTGGTCTACAGGAAAATGCGGAGTGTTACTTCTTGTAGATGTTTATCTTACTATCTGTATTCAAATTAAAATTAATGTAACGTTAGGGCGGAGTAATATGACGTTGGATCCATATAAACATGGAGTAATTTTCAATGGTACTGAAATCCAATTTAACGTTTAATGAAAAATGTGAAGTACTTGGAAATTTGAATCCGAAACCAAACGGTGGACAGATTCAAATGAAAGGATTCAAATTATATATGCTTTGGCATAAAAATTCTTTAACAAATATTAGAGATTAGAGATATAAAACATGTTTTGCATACATTAAAGATTTCTGTCCTTGTGTGAATTTGGATTTTACTTTCATATTCATTGTATATAGGACAATAATTTGTGCATTATTTGACGTGTGGTGTGGTCTAGGGTCACATGTAAAGTTTTGAGTGAGAAGTGAGGAGTGGGGTAAAGAAAAGGCCAGAAGCAATCTCTGCCTGTGGCAGTAGGTCTGGAACTGAGCCGCTCAGCTCACCAAAATTGAGCTTAGCTTGAAAACTCACGAGCGGATTCAAATAATAAAAATATAAACACAAAATCTATAATTTTATATTAATAAATTATAACTTATATAATATATATATATAATCGAACTAGCTCACGAGTTAATGAGCTGAGTTTATCCAAATTCAAGCTCAACTTATTTAATTTATGAGCTTAATTTTAGGGTTAAGCTTGGCTCACCAGCTCACGAGTTTAACTTATCGAGCTATTAACGAGTCGAACTCGAGTTGGCTCATGAGTTAACGTGACTCGCTTCCAGTCCTATGTGGTACAAAACAAAAACACCTTACCTATCATCATTTCACGGTCAAATATTCCAACCTAACAATTAAACAAGCAATGGGGGCGTGTGCTGTAAACTTCTCATTGCTTCACAAAAATTAAATTGGTCAAGCTTCCCAAAGTTAACTAAGCGTTTATTAAGGAGGGACACAAACTTTAAAGTGCAGCTAGTAATAATTAGTATTACAGTCCCACCCTTAAAAGCAACTCCCCTCTGATTACGGACGGAGTCATCAACGACAAAATTTTGAAAACCTGGTTGGATTCTACAAAGAATGATACTAAGTTCTAAGTAGCAATCGGTTGAAGTGAACACAGTTCACAAAAATGGAAATCAATTATACTATAATAGTTAGGAAATTCAATAATAATTAAGTGTAATTCAAAACTATGACATATATTGGAATAAATGGTAAGTATATGAACAATAATGTGCCATTAAAATATGAAGACAAACAATACTAAAACAAATAAGGTGCTAATCGAATAAATAATACTCCAAAGTCTTCCTGGATACGGAGAAAATACATAATTACTTATTGACCCTAGATAAAAGAATTAGTGACAACAATAACTCCTTGCTGAATCCACACATTCCAATCCATTGTTGAGTTACCGAAAATCCCCACTGCTTGCCATAAAATACCAAGGGTGCAAAAGAGAAACTTGACCAATTGAAGCTACCCATAAGTATGTGTAGTTGTGTACCACTGATTAACGTGTTAAAAGCTAATCAATAACAATGATGGTAATTTTCGACCTACTCAAACATAGAAACAAGAGTAATTTTTGGAAACTTTTTTAATAAGAATAAAAATTCTAATCTATTTGAGAAAAGAATTTATTTTTATTTAAAATTTAATTTTATAATTTAGAGTCCGTTTGGGAAGTAGCAGAAGCTACTTTTTTTAACTTTTGGATTATAAAAAGTCACAATCTATGTGTTTGGCACTATTTTAAAAAAAGTTTTTAACTTCCAAAAAAGTTAATTTGCAGCTTTTTGAAAAAGTAGAAATATATAACTTCTTGCTTCTCGAAAAATCTATTTTCCTTAAAAAAAATTAATTTTAAAACAAAAAAATCTATTTTCCTTCTTGACTCTATGAAAAATACTGACCCTTCATCACCATTTTCACACAAGGTCTGCTAGAAGCACTGGCATTCTACCATCATTCTCACGCAATATTCCAAGTCTCACCATTTTTACGTAATGAAACATTTGATAGAAGTATTGATTCTCCACCACATTTTCAGACAATATTACATCTGAACAATTTACTGCATATATTCCTTCTAAGTATTTTTTATCATTTTATCACTATTTTTTATTATTAAATTTGTATTCAAGTGTGGTATGAAATTTCGGTTTTAATTTTATTTTTTTCATATGTAATTTTATAGCTTATTATTATTTTCATAGTTAATTATAACAAGTTCTTGACCTCAATAAAGGAGAAGAGAGTTCTAATAAGAGTAAAAATAAAAAATAAAAAACAGCAATAAAATATACATTGACATACATTTTATATTTATTTTTTATTTTCACCTATCATATCATACACAATATTAGTGATTATGTTATGTAAAATCAACATTCAATATTAAAAAATATTTGTTATCATTGTTATTTTAATATTCATTCTCTTTTATAAAAAAAAATTATCTTTTGTGTTATTTATCTAAACGCTACAATTTTAAAATAAGTACTTTTATAACTAAAAAACCAAACATAAAATAACTTATTTATAAGATGCTTTTAATAAAAGTCCTTATGTTTTAAGCTCATTTTTCAAAAAAACTTATTTAAGTTATTTACCCAAAATGGGTCTTATAGTGATTTTAATATGTTTGTGGAATTGAATTCAATCTTTTTATTAACAATAATTTTTAAATAAGTAAGTAAAATTCTCTTCACTCACTTATAAATAGGAATATCTTTTATATTTTAAATATTAAGTTACAACTTACAATGTTGTGAGAATTAATTTGAAAAATATACTTTTTAATTTTTTTATTTATAAATGATAAAAATATAAAAATAAAATAATTTATTTTTATATATTTAAAATAAAAAAATATTATTTTTCAATGAATTTTAATTCTTTAAATTCCAAACAACCTTAAAGAATTGTCGTCCCAATCAACACCGAGACTAGAGAAGATTGTTATTCGTTAATCGTTACAATCAACGGTTATTATCAAAACCCTCAAACACTAAATACCAATTTATTATATATGCTAATTATCATTTTTAAAAGTATCCATGAATCAGATCATATCTATAAATTTATCGTATTTATTTGCATTCAATTTATAATTTGTATATATGATCTAATCTATAAAATAATAAGATCAAATAAGATTGGATTCACACTCCAATGTGATCG
>NC_029781.3:5439053-5477635 GCF_000817695.3 Arachis duranensis | reverse complement strand
TATAAAAATAAAATATTTTTAATACATTTTATATTTTGCAAATATATTCAATATTCCATTCGTTCCAAATGTGCAAATTAAATATATCGAATTCAAACATAAAAAATATAAATATTTGATTATGTTCGATCTAAAAAGTTTAATATGAAGTGTATAAAAATTTTAGTCATATCTAATTTAGTCTAATTTATGAACATTTTTAATTATTTTTTAAATATTAATCAATATATTATAATAAAATAAAAAAATCCATATATACTTATCTTCATATAAAATTATTAATTAAAATCATTAAATAATAATTTAATTAAACATGTGAAGTCATATTACCAATTTTAATTAACAACTTCAACCTCTGGAAGTGAGTTTTTATCTTATTATAATAATCTTATCATCAAAATAATAAGAAAATCTCTACCGTGGGATCACCATCGAGCGGCCCTAATTCCTCTCCTTTACTATAAATACTAAGCCTCTATCCTTCCGCACTCAGAAATATTATTCTGTTGCTGCGCAGTTCAGAAAACACACACTCTCTCTATGAACATGGCTCGCTCTGGAACCCTAATCACGATAATGGTTGTAATGTGCTTGCTCTCAGCCACCGTTTCAGTATCTCATGCGGCGTCTCCGAACACTAGTAAAGCTCCCACTCCATCGTCGCATGCAGCATCTCCCTCATCAACCTCTTCACCGCCAGCTCACGCTCCTGCTCCTGCTCCTGGACCGTCCGGTAGTGGCGCCGCGTCGATTGGTTTCTCCGCCGCAGGATCTCTGGCCGTTGTTCTCGTCGCTGCTGTATTAATTATGTAAAGTGTCGCCGCCATTTGGATTATTGTGGCTCGCTCTCTACACCTGACGGCATGCACATATCGATCATTTTATATTTATAATAATAATAATAAATTATTTTACTATTTATTGATTTTTGTGTTTGTTGGTACATTATTTAGGGTTTTTTCTTTTAATATCTTGTGCTGTGCAATAAGCTTTCGCTCCGCCGTGTTATTTTGCAGCATATATATATGTATAGTGAATTGCTAATTGGTAATAAGTAGTGGATTCTCTCTGTTTGCCATTTGCTTAATCCTAATAATTGCCAAGTATATATATCTATGAAATTGAAAATAGTCCAGAAGTAGTAGTCAATATTACTGAAACTTAAAGAAGTAAAATGAAAAAAGACAGCCATGATGTTGAAACGAAAGCGATGAGAATGACGGGAATAATGATAGAATAAAATAGGGTAAAGTATACTTTTTTGTCGTTGAAGTTTGACAAAAGTTTTAAAAATATCCCTAAATTTTATTTTGTTTCAATTTTGTCCCAAAAATTTTCGAGACTAATTTTTCAAAAAATTTAAAACCAATTCAACAACAATTTCATAAGAGCAACTCTCAACACAAGTAAATCAAGCATAATTTTTATGCATTATTGTTAGATTGGTCTTAATTTTTTTGAAAATTTAGCCGGTAGGGGTATATTTGATGCAAATGAAAAACTTTTAAGACAAAATTGAAACAAAATAAAACTTAGGGGTATTTTTAAAATTTTTGTCAAACTTTAGGGACAAAAAATATACTTTGCCCAATAAAATATATGTATTAAAAATTAAGTTTTTTTTTTTTTTTCAAAGACAGAATTAAATTCGCGGTGAGTATGAAGACACCATTTGAGTTATAATTCATTAGTATTAGGGGTGACAATGGGTAGGATAGGATAGGCTTTGGAGTCAATTCTAATCCTATTCGCAGGTTGAGATTTTTATATAATCTCAACTCTACTCTACCTGCGGGTTGAAAATATCTCAATCCTAATCCTACCCGCTCTTAACCTGTATCCGACTCTATCTGCAAGTTACAAAAAAAAGATGCAATATTATTAGATAACTTGATGATAATTTAAAATAGAACTATTTTTATGTAAAAAAAGTTTATTAAATTATCAATTAGTGATCTTCTTTTAATAACTAAGCATCTTTTGCATTTAGTGACAGGTCTTTGGTTCAACATCAACTTAGAACATATTTTTATATAAGTATATAACATATACATATATAGGGTGCGGGTTGGTCGGGTAGGGTTGAGACTCAACCCACACCCTACCCGACCCGCACAAAAACCCTACCTGCACCCTATCCTACCCGCTGCGGATCGGGTTGGGTACCCGCGGATAGGATACATATTGCCACCCCTAATTAGCATGTTAAAAATTATGTTAAATAATATATATTTATATATAAATATATAATAATTTATTTAGTGATTGATTTTTAGTATCTATAGAGTATTTTTAATTGAAAAAGTATAGATAACCAACAACATTTTTAAACAATGTGTGAATAATATAAATTAATAGGGTTAAAAGAATAAATTTAAATTAGTAGCATTAAATTAGAATGTAGTGTATCTTTATTTGATTGGTGGTTGTTCATATTATTCAAAATAATCATTATTTACCTAGCATTTTTCTTTTTAATTTGTTGGTTAATATATATATTCAAAATATTATAGTCATTTTTTAAATAATTGTCTTATTTTAGAGAACATATATAAATAGTAGTTATTGAATCTACATCTTATTTATTGGTGTCTAGTCTACATATTAATTATTAAGACTTTTATATTTTATTTGAATTTAAATTTATATAATCCACTTCTGTAGAAAACAGAAATGAAAAATATTAATTGTAGATAGTAATATTATATTTTTGTGATAATTTTTAATATTTCAGAGTATTATTATCAAATTTAATTTTGATGCACAACGTAAAATAATTTTACACATATATACAATTACGTAATGATACATAGATAAAAATAATTACTTTCTATATTGATTGTATGAATAGTCATTTAAAAAAAATGTGATTGTACGACTATATAAAACGTTTTACATTGTTAGTGTCCCAAAATTAAACTCATTATTATTTTTTACTTTTTTATGTAATATAAATTTTTAGATATAATTTTGATATTTTACTCTAAAAACCCAAAGAAAATAAAGTATTTAATAACAAAGGATAATAAAATTTAGCTTGGCACATGTAAGTTATATAAATTAAAAAAAATAAGAATAATATATAAAACTTTAAGTTAAAAAATCACTAATATAATACCGTTAAGGCCTTGACTTATGTTAATGGTTGGATGTAGCAACAAAAAGTAAAGAACAGAATAGAGAAAATGTAATTTTAACGGGCCGCTATCTCTTCCTTGAGTTCGTACTTCATATATAGTTCATACGCCAGCCTCTTTTTCATTTCGGCACCCTTAACTTGATCCTTATTGACGCATTGAAATAGAGCAACTTGCTAACATCCGTATTTTGTGATTGTATATGCCTTTTTACATCAACAACACTTCTGAGTTTTTGAGGTAGGCATGACCCTATAGATGTTTATGGAGATACAGAAAAGATTTTATCTGAGGTAGAAAAATTGAATTCATTTACCCTTTTAAAAGTTGCTTTCTAAATTATAGTCTAAGGCAGGTAAACAAAACTAAAGTAATGAAATCAGGCACTATATCAAAATGTTGCATGCCATGGAAGTTGTTCGTAACTCCAAGCAAAGGTTTGGCCCAAAGATAGAAGGGAACCGCACGTTAAGTATTTGGCTTCTGATCTTGATCTTGTTGTTTGTTACAGATTTATTTTGGTTAACATAATTCGCAAGTTGATTTATATTAAAAGGTGGCCAGAATGCATGTATAAAACTTTGGTAATTATTTTTATATAAAACTCTTTTGCAAAAAAAGAACATCAACATCCGTTGTCGTCCAGCGGTTAGGATATCTGGCTTTCACCCAGGAGACCCGGGTTCGATTCCCGGCAACGGAATTTTTGTTCCTTTTTGGATGCTCCTAAAGATAGGACATAGGATACCATAGATCATATTGAGCAATATAGCTGGTTCTTATATGTTTCATCAAATCTAGCAATACTGTTGACCGAAAAGAAAGAAGTCCAATAACCCTTTTCTTAGTAAATATTATTGGTTTCATTCAACGCTCGTGTTTTTCACTTTTTTGACATACTTGTACTAAAATTTCACCCATTTTAGAGTTAGTATGCTAAGTATTATTCTTGAAGGTTAGTTGGGTTTGCATTTTAAATTAATAAATTATGAATAATGTTATATATTTAAGTATTTTTATTAATTAAATTTAATTAAATTAGTCTAATATAATTAAAATTAATTATGATTAATATTATTTTACATTTTATTATTTAGCTTGATTGAATTTAATTTATAAAAAATTTTAGATAGATAATATTACTGATAAGTTATTACCTGCTCTTTCGTTTGAAAATAGAAAGAAAGGGAAAAGGGACGACTAAAATAAAATATCTCTCTACCGTCCTTGATTGCTAACAAATTTCTGAAGCTTAATAGTTAATATGGTGGCCCATGTAAGCCCCTATGCAATGTTAGGTGAATTAATTTGTTAATGACAACTAAAGTTATATTATTTGACGATGTCAATATCAATAGGAGTACTATATAGCCTATACAAATTTTGCTAGGAAATACAATATATAAATTATGCTAGCCATATAATTTTCGTATTAATTTTAGTGAACATTTTCACCTTAATTTTGTGGTCGCAGCAAATTGCGCTCTTATCGGATTAAGTATCGGGTCCAAGCCCACCGACGAACCGACCCCTTCCCCCTAAATGGAAAAGAACTACACACGAAAACAAAAAAATAAATAAAGATAAAAAATTAGATAAAAATTTAATCAAAATAACTTTTAAGAGACCTCTTATACATACGAGTCTTTTTGGCTTACAAGTTTTACAAGTCTAATAAAGTACACGCATTACACTTAATTAATGCATTACACACTTCTACATTCGAGAGTAAATAAAACGCAAGTTATTCAACAACTTCCTGTTTTCAAAGCGCGCTACTCACCATGCATTATGAACGACTCTTCTTCTTCCTTCATGAAAACAATTTTCTTGCCAAATTTGAAGATAATGGAACTTCAGAAATAACCCAAACGATTACAGAAATACACCCCAACGATTACAGGAAATACACCCAAAGGATTACAGAAATACACCCAAAATTTATGCATATTTCAGAACTCTTTCTCTTTCTCCTCCTCATCTTCTGCTGCTTCTTCTTAAAAAACGATTTCAGAGCTTGATGTCAAAAAAAATGGGAATCGAGAATAACGAAAAAAGAAAACAGAGAAAAAAGTACATAAATGAAGAAGAAGAACAGAAAGAGGAAGAAGAACGTGCAACAAGAAGAAGAAAAAAGAGAAAGAGAAGGTAAGAAACAAAAGAAAAGAAGAAGAAGAGGAAGAAGAAGAACATGCAAGAAGAAGAAGAACGAGAAAGAGAAAGAAGAAACAAAAGAAAAGAAGAAGAATAAGAAGAGGAAGAGGAAGAAGAACGTGCAGAAAGAAGAAGAAGGAGGAGAAAGAGAAGACAAGAAATGAAAAAAAATAAGAAGAAGAGGAAGAGGAAAAAGAAGAAAAACGTAAATCTTGTATCGCGTTTTTTGAGTTTATTCGTTAATTAACTTGTAAAGCATATAAGCCCTAATAACTTATATGCAGAGCTTTTCTCAACATTTAATTATCAACTTCATATAAAATAGAGTGCCACAGTTTCCGGTTTCCACCATAAATAAATAAATAAAGATCCAAAATGGTGTTATAACGACAAAATTAGTCTCACGTAGCAACGAATGAATTCATGAAGATGTTAACAAATTTGTATATATAATATTTTCTCGAAATAGTAACTTACTCCCACATAAAATACAAAACTAAAATAAATGAAATCTGATATGCAATAAATTCCGTAGATATAGAAGTAAAACAAATCTGTAATTTATTATAATCCATGTGGATAGGGGTGATTACATATGAATTATGAAGTAAGTAAGTGTAAAGTTAGAAAGTCAAACTAGGAGACCAAACTTCACCATCCACCACCACCTTCTCTGTTCTCTCTTTGAATGCTGATGTTCATATTTCTTCTTTTTCTTCCTCTCTCTTCTTTCTTTCTCACCCTAAAACCCTAACTAACCACAATTTCTCTCAGAAATGGTGTTTCACCATCGCAGAAAACTCATGCCAGAAATCTGCGAGTCCATCTGCAAAGTGGAGAAGAATTGTTCTTCAAACTGTGAGGAATGCCTCAAACTCTGCATCACCAACCCCCAATACTACTATTATTCCCAACCACCGCCACCGATTCCTCCTCTCCCCTTAGACGATACATCAGATCATGGAAAAAGCCACGCGCTCTCGCCCTACTTGGTCCTTGCTCTCTCCGTTATCGGAGCTGCTTTCTTCGTTGTTATTTGCTGTGCAATCTTCGCGAGGATCTTCAGAAGGAGGAGAAGATCCTTATCGCCACCGTTGAGTCTTCGAACACAGGATAATACGCGTGATGATTTCTTCGTTGATGAGGAGCACGGTCCTGTGGTGGACCACCCGATCTGGTACATCCGTACACCCGGTCTTCAAGAATCGATTATCAACGCAATCGCTGTTTGTAGGTATAAGAGAGGTGAGGGTTTGATTGAAGGAACAGAGTGCTCTGTTTGTTTGAGCGAGTTTCAAGAAGATGAGAGTGTTAGATTATTGCCAAAGTGTAACCACGCTTTTCATTTGCCTTGTATTGATACATGGCTTAGGTCACACACCAATTGTCCTATGTGTAGAGCTCCAATTGTTTCCAACAACACTCTTAGGGTTCCATCTATGCAGCATCATAATCATAATCTTAATGTTCTTGATTCAACTTCAAGTTCAGGTTCAAGTTCAGGTTCAGGTTCAGGTTCAGGTTCCTTGGAGATGAGATCTGTGGAAAATATTAACAATGGAAGAAGCCTTAGAGGAATGGAAAATACTCAAAATATTGGCTTTGAATTGAGGAACACGGAAGAGGATGAAGAAGGAGAAGAACAAGGCCAATTGGGAGGTGAAAGAGTACTAAGCATGATTAGGCCAAGGAGATCTGTTTCTCTGGATTCTTCTTCTGTTGCAGATATTGCTCTTGCTGCATCTGCATTTGTTCTATCTGCGGATTTGGATTCCGATTCGAATAGAGTTCTTGGGGATGAGACTGAGAGTGAACGAATTGGTTCAAAGAGGGTTAATGTTAATGTTAATGTTAATGGAAATGAGAATGAGAATGGGGCAAGTAGTTCAAAAGGGAGAGGAGGAGGGAGAGGGAGAAGCTCTTCTTTCAGGATAAGGTATCTGCATAGTGTTGTTCCTAGTTCAATGAAGAGGTCACGTTCCTTCAATGGTAAATACCTTGTGTCTTCTTTGTATAGCCGCAGCCAAACTCAGAGGAAGCAAAATGCTAATAATCTGAGAAGCTTTTAAAGATGCATGTATGTTGCTCTCAACAAGCTGAGAGTTTCAATGTTTTCCTTTTGTTATTGATGTTGGCATCAAACAAGTTATGTGATGCTCAATTGTGTAATAGAGAGAATCAATAAGTTGCAAATAAAGATATTTGCTTAATTTTGCTGAGAAATCAAAGCTGTCATTTATGTTTGATTTTTCACTTGAATTTGTTATATTCTGGTCTTCTAAGGTTTATACCCAAACTGCAATTAGGCCTTTACCTCGTTCAAGTTTGATGATGGCATAGATGGGAAAATGATAACCCACAATCACACTCATAGTTCAATGAACTTGGTAAACCATCAGAGAATAAAGTTGTGACAACAAATGAATCCAACTTGCAACTAGCATATATTATGAGGAACTCAAGCAGCCAGTTAGCCAAAAATGCTCATTAATGCTGCCATAATGTCAAAATGTAAATTAATAACAAACCTGATTTGAAAACATTACTTTATTATTAAATTGCATATGTTGTATAATTTATCTACTTTTTCATAAGTTTTCAATAATCTATCATATTATGAAGAAGAATTATATTCGTACTAATTGGTATTTTAACTGGTTATGGCACTTTAATGTTGTCGGATTTCACCCATTTTTGGTTCTTTAAATTTGGGCTTTAGATTCTACAAATTAGACGATAACAGTTCAACTAACTAGCATTAGAGTTCAGGTCCAAAAAAAAAACAACTAGCATTGGAGCTCAGTGAGCAACTATATTTAATTATTTATTTATCATTTCTCTTAGGTGTGTTGTGTGTATATATATATAAGTATATAACCGCGTGGGTCCCTCTTCATACCGATCATGAAGCATTCAGTCATTCACATTCAACAACTCTTTATTATAAATTTTTGGCAGTTGTAATGAGGCAATCAACAAACAAAGGCGCTATCCTAAATTATTGGCACGTTTATGTCGACGAGATTAAGAAATTAAAGTATAAAATAACCGGATGCGGGTTCTGTAAATAATATTATATATGACCGAAATAAATAGTTTATTTCATGGTGTATTATTAACTATTAAGTAAGAATTTCTCATGAATGCTGCAAGCAAGCATGACTTTGACTACTCTAAATATATAGTTGCTAATTAATGGAAAAACTATGTATCATATCTAAAAATCTTGCAACAAATTTGATACTATGTTGAACTCAAGGGTGGTGGTGTTGTATGCAGCAACAATAATAGTAATTATAGGCCATGGAAGCAAAGCTAAAGCATGTTTGGAAGTAGAGAGAAAAGCACTGCTAAAATACAAGGCTTTTCTGAAGAGTCCGGCTTCTCTGTCTTCATGGATCAACGACTCAAACAGTGATTGCTGTGGGTGGGAGCGTGTCACGTGCGATCCTGATTCCGGTCACGTGACCCATCTCTTCCTTCAGTTCTTGAACGGGGTTTATCCTCACCCGGATGACTTTGATCCGTACATCCACCAGTGCCTCAACTTCTTGACGCTGGATTTTTCCTTCTTCGTACCCTTCAAGAACTTAACCGCCATTGATTTCTCCTTTAACTGTTTCAATAACTCCATTTTCACTCAAGGTAAATTAGATAATCAACTTCGCTAACGTCTATCTCTCCGTTAAGTTTGTTAATTTCGCAAATATGATTTTTGTTTTTCTGTTTTGATAAGATCACGGAGGCATGTCAACGTTGAAGACGTTAGAAGCAATAGATCTTAGTTACTGTTCGTTTAACATCAGTGTCATAGATACGTTGACTTCTTTCACTTCTCTCAAGACTTTGCTGCTTCGTAATAACTTTTTAGATGGACCCTTTCCAGTTCGAGGTATTCAGCGCACTCTTGTATTATATTTCATTTGAGTTATATTTCATTCACGTTTTTAGTGGTTATTCTAATAATATATAAATTTAAGTAAAAATTCAGATGCAGTTGACTCGATATAAAATTAATAGCTGAGAATCATATAAATTTAGTTAAATCAATCAAATTATCTAACAGCTTTTGGTTATTAATTTTAGTGACTGTACCTGAGTTTAATTTCTACCATAAATTTATNATATATATTTAAAAATAATTAGATTAACAATTTAATTAAAAATAATTAAATAACAATTCAATCAAATATGATAAATTATTTAATAATTTCAACTATTCATCTCATATAAAAACAAACTGTCCACAACTTTCTATTATAAAACTATTGAAACACCTAAAATGCCATAACATTTGAAATGCTTCCTAGTTATTATATTATTATAGCTAATAATGATATAAGCTTATTATTAATTTATGTGGCTCTCAACATTTATCTAACAAATAAAAACCTATAGTAGTTATTGGCAATTGAGAAAAATGAATTGAATAGTTAAGAAATAACATTTGTAATTTTGTATATCAGAGTTGTTAGCTTTACGAAACTTGGAGCATTTGGATTTAAGCAGTAATCGACTTCAAAGCCCCTCAGAAATTGACGGTATGTGCTTGTACGCTTTACTGTTTAGTAAAAATCGAGCATAATTATTTTGATTACTAATTCATTTCAATAATGTATTGTTGTCGAAGATTTCAAGAGGATGTCAGAATTGAAGAAATTAGAAACATTAGATCTGAGTCAGAATTACTTAACCATAAACGTTACTAGCATATTCAGAAGCTTGAGTCCCCTCAAATTCCTCAAGAACCTGCTTCTTAGCCAATACAGCATGGGCACACTTGGACCTCTAGCTATTGATGGTATTTTATACATATATACGTATAGATGCATTATTTTTATTATTATTATTATTATTATTATTATTATTATGAGGAATAAATGAACATTTGTATCCATGAAAAATGAAAACGCTGACATATACACCTACATTAAATCAAAACTAAACTTGTCAATATTTTCATCTTTTATGAATACAAATGATCATTTATTCTTATTATGAGTTTAATTTTGATCACTGACACTGTAATTATATCTATTTTTTTGATATCTATTTACACTGTTAATAGTTATTTTTGTTAATATGACGTAATTTGATGTACGTATAAAACTATTTTATTCTTTTTGTACAGAGTTGTCAGTTTTACAAAATCTGGAAACACTGGATTTGAGTGAAAATTCACTTACAATCACATCAAGCTCCTCGACAACTCCAGGTACGTGACTCCACTTGTGTCATGAAATCAGATGTTTCACTGAATTTAGCTATTGATTTCATTAATAAATTTATTATTTTATATATATGTATTGACTAATGACTATTGAGTCTAAAAATTTCAGAGTATTCCAAGACTTTGTCGAGGTTAATGTTAGAAACCCTTGATTTAAGTGGTACTCATGTTGTAAATGCCAACACAACATTTAAATTTTTGTCGCACCTACCAAATCTTAGATCTCTCATCCTGCATGAGACTGAGATCCTGTTTGGAGAACAAGATGATGAAGGTAAGTGC
Organism: Arachis duranensis; assembly: GCF_000817695.3. Lineage (NCBI taxonomy): Eukaryota > Viridiplantae > Streptophyta > Magnoliopsida > Fabales > Fabaceae > Arachis > Arachis duranensis. Next base: position 5,466,832 of record NC_029781.3, on the reverse strand, counting down.
TAGCATATTATAATGCTTATACTATTAATTTGGAGATGTTAAGTGTCAGAATATATTATGATCAATTAGCATTCATTAAAATTATTTAGTATATCTGAATATTTATAAAATATTACGTCTTTGTTACTACGATTCTCTTAGCACCTATAAATACCCTTCTATACTATATCATTGGAACAAAAATTGAATACAGTCAATAATACACAAATCCTTTCTCCACTTTAGTCTCTTGTTTCTAACATAAAGCAAAGCTATTAAATTGATAGATCCATTTCTAAGTGTCTCACCTTTTTCTGTGAAGTTTTTGCTGACTTACCCAACTTGGAAGTACTTATCCTAAGGTCTGTTTCCGGAACCACAGTACCAATCCAAGGTGAACACACATTTTCATGATTATTTTTCTTGCTGGATTAATTAGTGATTGTGTTAACTTTACTTGGTTGGCTCTAGGTTTATGCAAAATGAAGAATCTTCAAGAGCTAGATGTGAGTGATAATCATCTTACTGGATCTCTGTCTTCATTCTCCTGCCTAAAAAACTTGACATCACTTAGAGCTCTTGATCTCTCAAGGAATTTTTTAAGTGGAAACATATCATTATCCTTTCTTGCTCAAAATAATGCACCTCTTGAGTACCTATCCCTGGCAGACAACAATTTTGAGGGAACATTCCCATTAAGCACATTGGCTAATTATTCAGAACTCAAAGTATTAAGACTTGGAAGACAGCAGAACAAGAATTTTCAAGTGGAAACTGAGAATCCTCCTTGGATTCCATCATTTCAATTGCAGTATCTAGACATGTCCAGTTGTCAACTGAACTCTGCCACAGGAGCAATTCCTACCTTCCTTTCCAACCAAAGTAGCTTGATATTCATTGATCTATCAAACAATAATCTTCTTGGTAGGTTTCCCAATTGGTTATTGATGAACAATCCAAAGTTGGAAGCTTTACTCCTCAACAATAACTTGTTCAATGGTTATTTTGAAGATCAAAAAATGAATATTCATCTCTACACATTGGATGTATCGAACAATATGATCCAAGGTAAACTACCAACATCCTTGGGATTCTCTTTTCCATACCTTGAATATCTTAATGCTTCTTTTAATGTCCTCGACGGCGATATTCCGGCTTCAGTTGGAGAGATGTCAACCTTGAGAACTTTGGATTTGGCATACAATAATTTATCTGGGGAGTTACCAAATGAAATGTTTAAGGGATGCATCTCATTGCTAATTTTGAGCTTATCACATAACAAGTTCCAAGGTCAAATACTTGCTGCACCTTTGAGCATGACATTCTTAAGTGTGCTGATGCTGGACAATAACAACTTCCATGGAAAACTACAAGACGGACTCCGGAATATGCAGCATTTGGGTCTGCTTGATCTCTCTAACAATGATTTATCAGGTGAGCTTCCAGGTTGGGTGGTTGGAAATTTGAATCTTGTATTCTTGAGTGTGTCAGGGAATAACTTTGAAGGTGCAATACCAAGAGAATTATGTGAACTTGAATTTATCACATTTGTAAGCCTATCTCATAACAGATTTTCTGGTTCATTGCCTTCTTGTTTGGGCAACTCATCATCATGGTTGAAGTTCATTCACTTAAGGAACAATAGTCTTGCCGGTACCATTCCCGAATCAATACTAAACAACTCTGAATTATATTCTCTTGATTTGGGAGACAACAACATTTCAGGAAGTGTTCCCAATAGTGTCAATGGGCTCACAAATTTGAAGTACCTTTCATTGGCTGGGAATAGATTGCAAGGTCAACTTCCCAAGCAGATTTGTGAGTTAAAACAACTCAATTTCTTGGATCTTTCTCGCAATAACTTCTCTGGGACTATACCCACATGCTTCAACAATATCTCCTTTGGTAACCAAGGGAATTATTATGATTTTTTAGCAAACTACTTCAGATCTTCTTACTTTGGATTTATATACAGTCAACTGTTCTACATCAACTTTCAGTACCATAACTTTGATGTTGAAATGCATGACAAAGTTGCCTCTTATTTTGCCCCAGAGGAAATGAGAATTACTACAAAAGGTTCAAGTCTATCATACAAAGGCAATATTCTCAATAATATGTCAGGTTTGGATTTGTCTTGTAATCAGTTAGAGGGAAAGATTTCACAAACCATAGGAGATTTGGTTGCACTTCATGCCCTTAACTTATCACACAACCATTTAATTGGGTCAATTCCAGATAGCTTCCAAAAGTTAAAGATGATTGAAAGCTTGGACCTATCTTTTAATAGATTGAGTGGACAAATCCCTCTTCAACTGCAAGGCTTGAACTCTCTGGCTGTTTTCAATGTGTCCTACAACAATTTTTCTGGTATAGCACCTGATGAAGGACAATTTGCAACTTTTGGTGAGAACAGCTACATAGGAAATCCATATCTCTCTTGGAGTATCAGTAATAGAGGCACTGCAATGGCACCATTACCAGCACTTGCTACCTTCAATAATGGAGAGGACAATTCTGTCATTGATTTCACTTCATTTTGTTGGACTTTTGCAGCATCCTATGTGATGGTAGTCTTGGTGTTCATTGCAATTCTTTGGATCAATCCTTATTGGAGGAGAAAATGGTTTTATTTTATTGAGGATTGCCTCTATAAATGTTTTGGTGGAGTCCTTAAAGATATGTTCTATTAGGCATCTAGCAAGTGTTGAATAAGTTGTGTTCAAGAATATTTGACAGTGTTACAAATTGAAGGTTGTATTCATATCATGTGTAAATCATATACGACAACTCTCTTGCTTTAGATTTCCATGCAATCTTTGCTGATTAGATTTTTAATCGACTTCCTTCAATTACATGTATCTTTTTAGACTTTTAGTGATAATAATCAATCTTAATTTGAGTAGCTAGCGACAATTTTACTCTAATTAGTATATTTTCACGCTTTGCATGAGCTGTTCTTGAGGAATTTATGTACTTTATACATTACTTCTTTGTTGTGCTAATTGAGTAGTTAATCTTTTTGTTATATTGATGTCTAATCAAATTTAAAAAAGTACATAAAGAAATTGTGTCAATCTAATGTTTTACATAAGTTTTATTTTTTTGGTTACAAATCAAAAGATGTATTGTTACACTTAAAATCTTAACAAATATATTTTAGAGTTAATAATCAAAATCATTCCTTAAAAGAAGCAACTCAGATAAAGACGTTGAAAACGTCTTTTCATAAAGATATTTTTTAATAATTAAAATTTAACATATAATCGATTAAATCGTGTTATTTTTGTCAAAATTAGGTTAGACAAATTGGTTTGACCGAAAAATGATGAATCAAATCTTGAACTGGTCTAAATTAATATTATCTTTTATAAAAAATGATTGCAATACCCTATTATAGAAAATGACTAAAATACTTCTATTATATATATTAATTTTGAGAATCCTAAATTTTAGTCATTTATTTTTCTATTATATATATAAATTTTATAATAAGGGTATTGTAGTAATTTTTTATAAAAAATAACATTAATTTAGACCAGTTCAAGATTTGATTCACCATTTTTTCAGTTAAAACAATTTGTCTAGCCTAATTTTGACAAAAATAACATGATTTAAAAAACATCTTAAAAAAAAATGTTTTAGGTGTCTTTATCTGAGTGGCTCCCTTCCTGAAATATACCCCGATCTCCATTCTCATCCCCGAAAGATAAAGTTAATCAAAATAATCCCAAAAGATGAACGAGTCATTCACGTTCGTCCTTCTATCATCTCCTTCCCTCAAGTTATGCTCTAAGCCTTTCACCCTATATTTGAACCACGCCATCAACCTTTCACAGTGGCAGTTAACGTCACACGTCAGCTAACGTTAGCCAACTCAGCGAAGGAGATGACGGAAGGACGAACTTGAATAACTCGTTCATCTTTCAGAACTATTTTGATTAACTTTATCTTTTAAAAATAAAAATAAAGATCAAAATATATTTCAGGAACGATTTTAACTACTAACTCGTATATTTTATATATTTACCAAGCATCTTTAAAAAATAGACTCTCAAGTCTCAAATTGTATTTTAAATATTTTAGAAATTGGACATATTAAGGGTATAATGTAAAAGTGGAATAGCTGACTAGCTGAGAACAGAGAGAATCAAGGGGAAGGAAGCAAACGCCTCCAATGGCGTGTCGCTCGCTGTTCTTCGCTCTCAGACGGTAAGCCTAACTACTCTCTCACTCGATGTTCCAAAATCACACTTTGCAACTGCGATTTGATGTTAATGTCATGCTGACCCTCTTTTCCAATCAATGTATATCATCCCACTGATTGAAATTGTTTAGGGTATTGGTAGTTCTCAACTCACCCACGATTATTGCAATTGGTCATATCATGCAGAAACAGCAGCTATATCTATCAGCCGCAGCCTTGTTTCCTGAAGGGAGCATCAAACCTATCAAGATTTTCGTCCTCGGGTGCTGTGAACAGTGACGTGGCGATTGAAGAAGAGACTCATAGCTCTGTGGCTGAAGACGATGATGACCTAAGGAGCAGAATCATGAGGTTAAGGCTCCCAAAGCGAAGCGCCACAAATATTATTCAAAAATGGGTCCTTGAAGGGAATACAATTACAGCTTCTGAGCTTCGGGATATATCCAAAGACCTTAGAAGATCTCAGCGCTACAAACATGCTCTTGAGGTTTCTATTTGATCTTTTCCTTTCTCATGGTGATTGGAATTTTAATGATTTAGATGGTTAAATTGCTAGTATTATTAGATAGTTTTTATGGAGTTAGTTGTTCGTTTTTTGTATAAAAACCAAGGCTTAGAGCCTCAAATAATGGAGGACAAATAATCATTTTGTGAATTAAGGTCAGGGATCCTTTTGTCTAGAGAGCTAGGTTCTCTAGATTGGTCATTAAGTTCATATCTCTTAGCATCTCTTGAAATTTAGCAAAATAGAGTGATGAGAGTGATACTGAGCAAGTTGGAAATGCTTCAGCTATTCCCTGCTCAGTTAGCTTGGCTAATAAATTAGAGTGTTAGGTTGTTACTTGTTAGTTAGTTGTGATGATGACTCAGCATACAGCGGGCACTTAGTTAGTTAGCTATGTCTATAAATAGAAAACTGTTGTAATATAGTTAGATTCTCTCACTCTAATTGCTGCATTCAATAAGAAAAGGGAGCTTTCTCAGCACCTCAAAATTGTCTCTCATTTTCTCTTATTTTCTCACCAAGAAACTTGATCCTGCACACAGTTTCAGCTTAGAATAATACAGTTTGAGATTTGGAGTTTTATTAGGTTTGTAAGGTTTCAAGTATTATAGTTGTGCTATGCTTATAATGGCTGAAAATGAAGAATCATATAGTGGTTGGTAATACACTAAGTATGGACTTTGATAAATAGTCCCATTGGCATTTGAATTTTGACTGTAATGGAACAAAAAGTTTAAAATTTATAAGAGCACATTGAGCATGGAAGGCTCTAGTATGAATATTGTTCTCTTATTTTCTGTTGGATCTACGGCTCTGCAGTTTGTGACTATTGATGATTGCAGATATCAGAATGGATGGTTGCCCATGATGAATACCAATTATCAGACTCTGATTATGCAGTCCGCATAGATTTGATGACTAAAGTTTTCGGCATTGATGCTGCAGAGCGTTACTTCGAGGGTCTACCTCTTGCTGCAAAGACAACTGAAACTTACACAGCCCTCCTCCATTCTTATGCAGGAGCAAAACTGATTGAAAAGGCTGAAGAACTTTATCAAAGGATTAAGGATTCCAATCTCTCCTTTGATGCCCTCACTTACAACGAGTTGATGACACTTTACGTGTCAGTCGGACAGCTTGAAAAGGTTCCCTTAGTTGTTGAAGAACTGAAACAACAAAAGATTGCTCCAGATATCTTCACCTACAACCTCTGGATTAGTTCCTGTGCTGCTACTTTTAATGTTGATGAAGTTAGAAGGATTCTTGATGAAATGAGTCATGGTGCTGGTTCTGATGAAAGTTGGACAAGATATTTGAACCTGGCAAATATATATGTTAAAGTAGGTCATCTTGAGAATGCTGCTTCAAACACCCTTGTTGAGGCTGAAAAAAGAATCTCCCAAAGGCAGTGGATAACATATGACTTCTTAATCATTCTTTATACTGGGTTGGGAAATAAGGATAAAATAGATCAGATATGGAAATCCTTGAGAATGACTAACCAGAAAATGATTAGCAGGAATTATATTTGTGTTGTTTCTTCATATTTGATGCTTGGGCATACAAAAGAAGTGGGTGAAGTTATTGATCAATGGAAGCAATCAACTGCCTCAGATTTTGATATGCTTGCATGTGAAAGGATTATGGCTGCATTTACAGATATTGGGTTAGGTGAAATTGCCAACAATTTGAACATGGTTCTCATTGACAAGAATCTCAATCCCGGAAACAATTAATCAGCAGTTCTTTGGCAGTGAATCTATCATGTAGTGTACTTTACAGGGTTTTGAAAGGAAATTATGGATGACTCAATAAATAACCTGCAGGATGACAGTTTTGAACTGTTTTTGTGGATTTGTAACACTCCAGTGGTTCTATGTGAGAGCCTTGTATTTTCCTCATTTCTCATTAGATTAGTTGTAATGCTGCTGTGGTGGCTAAATTTATTCCTACAACTTTTTATATATGCTCTCTTTTCCTTCTTTTTGGCAACATGTCTTGACAATGGTTAGTTAATAACTTAATATGAAAATGCTAAGTTTTCTTCTCCCCCTTCAATAAAGAATACTACATGCAAGTGTTTAAGTAAGCACCTTTTTTGGTTTCTTGCAGAAACAGGGAGGTTTTCCCATAAATGGCAACAACCATTTGACAAGTAACTAAGCAATGCTGTAGCCTCCAAGCATAGATCTATCTAACTTCTAAATCCTAATGAAAGAACAAACAACAAACATTGAATTGAAATAGACCTAAAAGCCAAACAATAATGGATGATGGGACTGACTGCTTCTGCTAGCAACTAACATGGTACAAATCTCACAGAACAATTCATTAACATCCACATTAAACAAGATGCTTGATAGTACCATATGAAAATGCATTATTGGTATGGTATGGTATGGTATGGTCCTTGAATGAATCAATGGAAAGAGAAGGTTGAAGTGAAGGGGGTTGAATACAGGTAGTATGCTTGGTCAAGAGCCAACAGCCAATGGCAGAAGCATGTGAAGCAAATAGTTGGGAGCTTACGCGGCACAACTCCCACCATGCACTTTGGAAACAATATCCCTTTCCCGTATTTTCACACACTATGCATCATGCATGACCATTAATTCATGTTACAAAATATTATTACCAATTTATACTGTTCACTAATCACTACTGAGCTAGCCACAACTGTGTCTGTTTATTTTTGTCAATTTTTTAAGAGTTTAATTTTGATACGTATAAACATTTTACAGAGTCATTTAATTACATTTGTTCTTTTGGAGTTATTTACGCTATCAATATAAAAAATAGTTATTTTTGTAGACGTATCGTTACATAATTAGATACACGTATAAAACTATTTTATACTGATAGTACATCAAAATTAAATTATTTTTTAAAGTAATTTATCTGATATAGAGATGTAAAAAAAATTGTATATACAATCTTGTCTAATTTCAGGAGTTAAATAAGTTATTTTTTTAAAATCAAGTAATTTAATAAAGATTTGCATGTTGCATATCACTCAACTGGGCATGCCAAAAGGTAATCTCATGCAAGAATTATTTTTTTTTTTCGAAAAAGAAAATTTGACAAAAAAAAAATAGACATGAGAAATTTATGCTTCTCCATTCTTCTCTTTTGGCCTATTATTCAAATGACTTCTAATAATTGATAAGGTCAGACAGATAAGTAGGAAGACATGAATATGATATCTCCCGGATTTGAAGATTAAGAACCAAAATCATGATGTAGCAGAATCATAATCCTATCCTTGAGTTTTATATAATTAATTTAAATGATGTAGGAAATAAATTCAGATAGGTTTCATTGATTGGTAGTTCAGATTATTTGGATTTAATCTCATATGATGAAACCAAAACCACACATTTATTTTGAGGGGACACACTCTAAGTCTAAGGGTAAAAGTACAACCTAATGAGACAAACTCAAACTACTCTGCCAGTGTTGAATAATCTCTTAAGATTATAGTACTTGACCCAAAAAGTTTACCCTTACCTTATTCAATTCAGACTTCAGAGTGTGTCTAATGGTTTCAATTATCAAAAGGACAAGATTTAGATGTTGTTTTCTTGTTGACATTTAACCATATTTTAGTTAGCCTAGTATGGCACTGATTGAGAATTTGTATGATTCTTTTGAAAAAAAAAAAAAAAAAGAGATTGCATAATTCTTTGTAAAGTACAATTTTTTTTAGTAAGTTCTTCCATAAAAGTTTTTCCTTTTTATCAGATATGTACAAGAAGTACAAAATTCTGCTGATGATGCAGAATATACCTTTTTTTATTCCTTTCTGTTTTGCTTTAAGCTCCTCTGAACTTTGAAGTATATTATTATATTTTAATTTGTCTTTATTACTACACCAACACTCTTGTTGATGACTCCAAATACACTAAACTTATAAAAACAAAACTGTAACTTTTTTCCTTAAGCAAATTGTAAAAACATGTATAGTTTGGATTAACACAGGGACTATGAAACAGTCAAATGCAGATATGTTGGTAGCTGGTACCACTAGGACAAAACATATAACCACAAGTCATAGTCATTTTTGCCCTCAAAAATCCACTACCACTTGTTCATTTTTACCTCTCATCAATTTTCAAAACCTGTTCTTGTTCATAGGATAAAAGGAGACATGTTTACTCTCTTGTAATTTTGCTCTGCCAAGAGTTATTTCTCTTTTACCTTTGGCTATGATATGATTAATCCTAGTAGTAATCAATTGGCATTATTGTAATAATTGATTGAAGTTTTTCAGTTTTTACATACCAAAAATTCTGCATGGGAGTGCGTTTATTTTTTATATTTGTTTATTTTTCCCAATGTCAAAGGAATGTTTTGGAATGTAATAAATTCAGTAACATCTAAAGAATAAAGAAAATAAGCTGAAAAGGAAGAGACATGTATGATTGTGTGGTCACAACTCACAACCTCACAGCTGAGTTTACAAAAACAAAACTGAAGCTTTCTGTCTTAATACATTGACTCATAAGAAAGGGTTACCTAAAATCCAAAGGCTTGAATAAAAACACAAGCTGAGATTCATCATTAACATTTCAAAAACAACAACACTAACACCACCACTGTCTATTGACTATGCCCATTTCAGCACAGCCTGTAAACCAGTCCTCCAACTTTTTTCTTTCAAGAAGCCGACAATTTTTGTGATAACTCATTACTCCAACCATCCCATGTGGTTTCCTCCTTTCACTGAAGTCTCTTGTCTACTACTCTAGTCTCTCTACTCATTCACATAGCTTTTTTTATTTTTTATCTCTTGGCCTTGTGTGTGTAAAAGCTACTTTCCTGAGAAAAATTAAAGAGCTCTGCATTGTGAATCTGGCTTTTGCAGCATGTGGGAATCAGAAAGTGAATCAGCAGCAGTAGGACAACAATATGGGGGTGGAGTACTCACTTCAACCAAGCATGGTGTCAAGACAGAAGGATTTGTTCAAAGAGGCCACTCTTGGTATGTTTAATTAAACTTAATGTGTATGATTAATTAGTACCCTTTTTAAGGGTGTTAACAGTTACTAATCTCCTTTACTAATTCTAGTAACTTGGAAAGTCTTAAGACACATGGCAGAAGATAGGACTGAAAAGTTTGTTTTTTTATACTGTTAATTTGTCCATTTCATAATCTTTGAACAATCTTAAAAAGTTTAGTCCCTTCCATTGCAGGTATGTTGCAACTGATATTCCAAGTGACTTTCTAGTACAAATTGGAGAATCTAGCTTCCACTTGCATAAGGTATGCAATTTTTGTAACCTTATAGTATGTATAGTCATATATACAAGGAGATAAGGTACTAATCTTTGTACTGTTGAATTTTGTAAATTTTTTGTTCTCCTTTCTCTTTTGTGAAAAAGTACCCCTTGCTATCTAGAAGTGGAAAGCTGAATAGGATCATATATGAATCCAGAGACCCGGATATAAATAAGATAGTTATGGATGATATCCCTGGTGGGCCTGAGGCTTTTGAGCTTGCAGCCAAATTCTGCTATGGAATTGCTGTTGATTTAACAGCCGGCAACATCTCTGGCCTAAGATGTGCTGCTGAGTATCTTGAAATGACAGAAGACTTAGAGGAAGGGAATCTCATATTCAAGACAGAAGCATTCCTCAGCTATGTTGTTCTGTCTTCTTGGAGAGACTCCATAGTGGTGTTGAAAAGCTGCGAAAAGCTCTCGCCTTGGGCCGAGAACCTCCAAATTGTTCGCCGGTGCAGTGAGTCCATAGCTTGGAAAGCTTGTGCTAATCCTAAAGGAATAAGGTGGTCTTACACCGGAAGAACAGCTAAAATTTCCAGCCCAAGATGGAATAGCATGAGCATGAAAGATTCAAGCCCAAGTAGGAATCAGCAGGTTCCTCCTGATTGGTGGTTTGAGGATGTTTCGATCCTCAGGATCGATCACTTTGTTAGAGTGGTAACTGCAATCAAGGTTAAGGGTATGAGATTTGAATTGATTGGTGCTTCAATAATGCATTATGCAACTAAGTGGCTACCAGGATTGATCAGTGACACAGCACTCCAAAATGATGAAGCAAGTAGCTGCAGCATCAGTAACAGTAGTAGTAATGCTAGTGGCAATAGCTGGAAAGGTGGGCTCCACATGGTTGTGGCTGCACCTAGAGATGATGCTTCTTCAAGTCTTCAAGCTAAGGATCATAGACTCATCATTGAGAGCCTCATCAGCATCATTCCACCACAGAAGGATAGTGTTACATGCAGCTTCCTTCTTAGACTTTTGAGAATGGCTAACATGTTAAAAGTTGCTCCTGCACTTGTTACTGAATTGGAGAAAAGGGTGGGAATGCAGTTTGAGCAGGCTACACTTGCTGATCTTCTGATTCCATGTTATAATAAGAGTGAGACTATGTATGATGTGGACCTTGTTCAGAGGCTATTAGAGCATTTTCTTGTGCAAGAACAGACTGAAACTTCAAGTCCAGGTAGACAATCGTTTTCAGACAAACATATGGGAAGTAGTAACTTGAATGCCAAGGCAAGAGTTGCAAGGCTTGTTGATAGTTATCTTACAGAAGTGTCCAGAGATAGAAACCTGTCCTTGACAAAGTTTCAGGTGCTTGCCGAAGCTTTGCCGGAGTCAGCTAGGACCTGTGATGATGGACTTTACAGAGCAATTGATTCATATCTTAAGGTAATTAACTAACTACTGTTTCATTGGTTAGAGTCAAAATAAAAGATTGAATTGATTCAATTCAGAATTACCAAAGAATTAACAGTAAAAATGTGTTTAGTTAGTTCTTTCATAGTCTAACTGATTTCTACTTCTGAATTCTCTTATCTGCGAAACAAATAAACAGGCGCATCCAACGCTGTCTGAACATGAAAGGAAGCGACTCTGCCGTGTAATGGATTGTCAGAAACTCTCCATTGATGCATGCCTGCATGCTGCACAAAATGAAAGGCTTCCATTAAGGGTAGTGGTGCAAGTTCTATTCTCTGAACAGGTGAAGATCAGCAATGCATTAGCCAGCAGTTCTCTAAAAGGTGATGATGAATCTCTTAACCATCCAATGGTTGTGAACAGAAAAACACTCCTTGAAGGAACACCACAATCATTCCAAGAAGGTTGGTCAACTGCAAAGAAAGACATCAACACACTCAAGTTTGAGCTTGAGAGTGTGAAAGCCAAATACTTAGAGCTCCAAAATGACATGGAGACTTTACAGAAACAATTTGATAAGATGATGTTGAAGCAGAAGCATACATCAGCATGGAGCAGTGGATGGAAGAAGCTGACCAAATTTACAAAGACAACAAATGTTGAAAACCATGATGTTCCACCACATCAGCTTCCAACAGCTTCTGAAGAACATAACAGAAAGACTACTAGAAGGTGGAGGAATTCGATTTCCTAAAGTCCTAGTTTTACTTGGAACCATTTCTTCTGAGTCCCCACCTTTTTCCTTTTTGGTCATATTTCATTACTTTTCTTCATTTGAACAGTAAATGAGGCTTCTCTTCTTTCAGTTCCTATTGTATCTTATAGCAAGATTCTAGCTAAATTATAATTTGTTACCAAATTCAATAATATATTTCCAGTGTAAAAGCATATTTGAATCCTCTTGTTTTCTTTTGTTTTTTTTACCCTTGACTATAGAAGAAATTGAACCAATGAAAAAGGGGAATAATGATATCAAAATATTAAGGGAGACAGACCTAAGCTAAGGCAAAATTAATGTAATCACAAACTATAAAAGGAAGAAACATGATTAGATATTCCAACATAAATTATGCCACCCTGCATGAAAATAGTGATGGGCTTGTCATGTGATGCAAAAGCCTTCCAAGGTGGGCAATAAGTAAATATGTTGATGGCATGGGATCAAATCAAATCACCAAAATAGTGTATACCACAACACATGACAAGGGACAATATCAATAATCATGGCATTGCAGATGCTTCAGGTGAAACACCAAATATCATCATTCATCACCATCAGATTTTGAAGGTACCATCCGGGGGAAAAATTAGGGGGCAAAAGTTAATCTGCTAATGATTATCTTTATTATGGTAATAGTCATCTTCTCTAATTGATTTGATTATAGTGTTGTTTTTTATGTACAGTCCAGGTGGCATTTTAGTCAACTTCAGTGTCAAATCCTTGATAATGGCAAGATAATCAATTATCCAGGTGGCAAAGATATTCTAGTTCAAAAAACATTTAAACCAAACAACTCAATTTTGCAACTTAATTCAAAAAGATTGAATTGTTGTTAAAAAATTTTCTTTTGGGGCCAGGATTTAATCAATACACCATCAACTTCATTCGGATCAAGTTCTTTTAAAGTGAAAAAGTTAATAAAAGTAAAAAAAGAAACATCTAATTATTCTTAAAACAAGATAATAAAATTCATATATGATAAAAATTACAAATTCAATAATGATTATGATTCACTTTATCACTTTACAAACTCTTTGTAAAATTCTTTCCATTTTCATGAACTAGCATAGGATTAAAAAAATTCCGGGAAGAGAAAATAATCATACTGAATCACTGAATATTGAATGGCTCAATAGGTATAAACAATAAAACACAAGAAAAGACAACCAACATAGACAAATCAGTGAAGAACAGCTACAAAAACCAGAATATATAGATGATAGATTCACCCCCCCAAACAAATTATTAACACAATCACTCAACCGACACATAAATAGTAGTAGGCTAGTAGCATCATGAAAAGGAAACCTCGAATGCTCAACTAACCTCTCAATTACAACGTAGAAAATAGAAAAAAGAAAGAAAACAAAATGTCTTTGATGTTGATTCCACCCTCTAGGATGTAAAACAAAGTAACCTTTACCACAAATGACACATCCAACAAAAAGGGTCCCAGCAAGCAACTCATGATGTAACAACCACTCTCCTCATTCAATTTGAAGCATAACCCAACATCCAAAACTTAAACTTTTCTTGACACTTTTTTAGAGAGTCCCATGCCAATGTGATATGATATGCGTACAAGTTTGAAAGAGAGGCCAAAAGCATCAAACCAGGAATCAAGAGGAAGGTGCAGAGTGGGACCCAAGTTACCTAACGCGCATGCATTCAATCACCATTCACCTACAGACTTCAACATTTTGAGGGTGGAAAATAAATATCCACTTTTGCAGCACAGTCATCCTCCACTACCATCTACACTCCAAGAAAGCCAAAAGATACAAATTCTGGTCAACAAATTGATATCCCAAGCCCCATTTTTTCCCCCTCCAATTGCTGCTTTTACTCCCTTATTGCACACAACTAAATATAAACCTTGAGAAAGCAGAATGGAAGAAAGTAAGAAAAGAACCAAGCATGCTAATTGCTAAGTTCAAACTTCTCATGAAACAGAGCTAAGAATTCGTCGACTATGACCTTTTTTGCTATTGATGTGTCCTTATATCAAAGTATGCTATGGCGGCGATGAGCCTTTGGTGATATTATCTTCTCCAGAAGTACCAGTCATCAAAGAATTCAAGTACTCAATTGTTTCATCAATGACTAACAGTGGATTCTTTCCCTTTGCACCAGGAACTAAGTTCTCAAGTACTCTCAATGATTCCCGGATTTTATCCCTTTTCAATTGAATATCATCCACCATTGAACTATTGTCTTTAGTTTGCTCAGCACCTCCAGAATACACACGGCCACTGGAATATTTTGATTCAGCGTCGCTGGCATACTCATAAGTATCATTTAGTCTTGCTAAACCTGCAGTACCTGCAGGCATCGGTGATCTATAGTACTCGCCATTAATTGACTTCCGCCTTTTGTTTGGCAAACCAGAGCTTGCAACCTCCTCCTTTGAATCCTCATACTGCTCTTGCATCACATAAGTCATTTTAGTAACCAATGGAGAGTGGCCTGTACTTGTTACCTCATCATCATCATCACCACTGAAATCAGAATCATCAGAATAAAGCAAGGCATTGATTTCTTCTGTGTCTTCATGCATTTCACTTTCTTCATTAACTATATGATCATTATCAGATTCTTCTGTTGAACTGTTCGGTAGATGCTTTTGACCCAAATTAGCTGCCTTTTCGTCCTTGTATACATATTGTGTAGCATTAACAACTGGACTCTGGACAAGAGGCAAGACAGAACCATAAAACAACCTTGTCTTATTACCAGATTGGTCGAAAATAAGTAACTTCTTCTGCAAAGATACAGAATTTGCATTTTGCAGTTGCATAGCCTCTTCAGTATGCATTTCTTTCAAAGTTGGCAATGACTGAAGATACTGATGGAACCCCTGCACTACTTCATTGGTGGGCTCAGCCTTCAGATATGGGGCAGCAGGAGCTGCAAATCCAGGAAATACACTCACAGCAGGCAAGATGAATGTACTAGGATTCAGATATGCTGAAGAACCATACAAGTTTGGCCCTGGCAATGTGCCGGAGCAATTCAAGCAAGGTGATGACCCAGCCATATGCTGTGAGCAAGGCCAAGGCATATGATCCTTAACCATCCAACGAAAAAAATAACCTAAAGAACAATAGTCGATCAATCAATGATAAAGATGACAAAACAGACCCTTTCCAATGAAAAAGTACAAAATAAAAATATTTACCAGTAGATGCTATGGTGCTTTGATATGGAAGCTTCAATAGCTTGATTTCTCTTGTGGACAAATAAAAAAAGAAAACTACAAACTTCAGGCTTCAGCTAAATGAGAAAAAAAGTTGATCTATCTACGTGACGGGCTTAAGCAAATGACGAAAGTACTCAGCCTGCAAAGAGTTAGAAGATAGCATTCATCACCCATGAGCTCATAAAACAATCCAATAATTAATAAAGATAACACAAAACAGATATAAGTTTTTTCGTCACAAATCAAGCTTCAAAATCATGTCTGTAAGTTATATGGTACCAACCTGACAATCGTGCAAGGGTTGAAAGCATGCTATCACTCTAACAACAATTGTCGATTCGCCTTCAATTCCATTCTCATGTTTTAATGCCCGAAATCTTGTTTGGCTTGCCGCTTGGCACACCATAACTACTTTTAATCCTTACCACGCTACTCAATCAACCTGATCCTAATGCACCCCAAAAAATATGCCACAATAGAGTATGGCAATGAAGACACTAAACTAACTACAAAGTAAAAATCAGCTAGAACTAGAGAACTATTGGAGACAAGAACAACACTACTGCAAAAAAAATACCAGGCTTGCACTTCACTACTGAGATTTCAGCTGATTCTATACTTATCTGAAGAAATTATCAAACAATGGTTGACTTCCATGGGTGCAACTAACTATAATGCAACAAAAGTAACAATATGGAGAACTTAAGGGAATGATGATCTACAGAATAACTTTACAATACAAGTTCAGGCATACAACTTTGCGAAACACATCAACAGAAAGACCAAACCACCGCATTCTGGTTTCTTCTTCTTAATACCCAGAACTGCTTAGAGTTTCATACAGATGTTAGGCCCTCAAGAACCAATGCCCCTGAAAAGAGATAAATCAGAATAAAAATCACAATTTCCTTTTCCATAGATAATTAAAAATAAAAAATAAAAAATAAAAAAGCTTGTTTTAGAAACCAGGCAGAGATTCAAAGAGAAAATAGAGGTAAAAACTACCATGCTGCTCTCTAGGTGAAACAGAAAAAAAAGGGCATGAATTTACCATTTTTCCCCATCTCAATAAGAACAAGTAAAAAGACAAGTGAACCATTAAACAACTCTACAATCCTCAAAGTTCCCACCACCTAACTCTCCGTTAATTCAGTAGCAAAATGATCCCAAAAAACAAAATAAATAAATAGCCCCATAAGACTGAATTTCATGAAGATCATATCCCTATTTCACAAAGGTTTCAACTTTAATATTTTTCTATCATGGGCCAGCTACCTTTTTTTTCCCCCTTAACAGAAAACTTAGGAAGCAAAAAGAAGAAAGGGTCAGAGAGTATCAGAATTTGAGATACTTACAAATAGACTGAGATTGATAAGATTGGCTTCCAAATGTGAAGAGTTCAGAGAAAAAAGAAAGTTGTTAGAGCGGTGGCAGAGAAACAGGTAGAAGGAGAAAATGGAGAAAGAGGTGGATGTGCTTATTATTATGCATGCTCACACCTATATACACAACTTAATCTCACTTTTGCCCTTCATTTCCACATTATAATTCAAATTTAACCTTTTCCCACTATTTCTTATTTTACTATTCTTTTTTGTTGGAATATTTTACATTTTTACTTCTTTTATTACATACGAATACACTATTTCGAGGCTGATTAATTTAGATATGTCATGAGTGTGTGTTATGTATTGATATGGATGATGGAGGACAATAAAAAATTGGACTATTCGAATTCTGTGAAAAAAAAATTGGAAAACAAATTGGATGGTCCGAATTGTGAGAAAGAAAAAATTTGAAATTTAAGGTTAACTAATCGAACCATCCGATTAGTTTATTTATTTATTTATTTATAAAAGAAAAACGGATCCTCCAATTAAATTTTTCTTATTTTTAAAAAAAAAAAACGAATCCTCTGAATTCTTGTCTTCAACTCTCTCAGCTCCTCTGATACCATATACAGGTAAAGCTCCTATGCTTTTCATAACGCTGCAACACACCAACCTCTACTCCATAATAAAAATAAAAAGCGCTATTTCGCATTGTTAATTTTTTTCCCCCTTAAAAGTCTCTAAAAGGCATATAATGATATAAGTAGAAAGAAAATAATATGAATGGTTATATTTTTAATATTTTTTCTAAATAAGAGTTTTTTTTAGGTTTGTTTAATTTTTACATAGATCTTTTTATTTTTTTATACTATTTTTCTTTTTAGGATTCATCAAAGATTGAACTCTAGATCTTTCAAATATAGAGTTCTAATACCATATTATAAAATTATTCATCCCAATTCCCAAAAACTTAACTGATATGAGGAGTCAACATAAATAGTTATATTTCTAATTATATAACTCTTCTTACACCAATAATTTTATATTAACTGTAAAAAAATGTCCGTTGGTCTTTATAGTTTTGCAAAATTTTTAATTAGGTCTTTATACTTTTTTTTTCTTTTAATTGAGTCTTTGCACTAATTTTTTTTTAATTGAGTCTCTACACTTTTTTTTCTTTTATTTGGGTTTCTGCACTAATTTTTTTTTAGTTGGGTCCCTATAAAATTAAGTCAATTACTGCTAAGAGGGACCTAATTGAAAAAAAAATTAGTGCAGGAACCCAATTAAAAAAAAGTATAAAAACCTAATTAAAAATTTTGCAAAATTATAAGAACCAACAAAGTAATTAAACCGGTAAAAAACAATAATTTTATATTAGAACTTGTATTCCAAATCACTCATTAAAGACAATTACTATCTAGTATCTACTATATATTCCAACCAACTATATGCTTTTCTATTAACTTGGAATGATTATTATTAACTTGTTTGTTAAAGCTGAAATGAATAATTTTGAGAGAAAATAAAATTTTTGCTAAAATAGTCATAAATAAATGCGCCCTAAAATTATTTAATAAATGATAATATAAAAAATAATTTGTATTTAGATTTATTTATAATGAAGAAGGAGGGGAAAAAAAGGAAGAATAAACTTGTGATCTTATTATCCAAACTTCGATAAAGTCTATAATTCCGTCTCAATAGATTATAGATGTGCAAGCACTAATTATTTGGGAAGTTTGCTTAAATAATGAATGATAGATGCTTGGTCGTGATTGATGATTATCAAGAGCATGAACCTTCCTATCATACGATTGAATAGTCGTAATAATAATAGTAATAATTAATTATGATGACAATAACAATTCTATCTATTATCTATTTTTTTATTATATAAAAATAAATATTAATTCACATCAATAATTTTTCATAGGTTAAATTTTACAACTTTATATTATAAATTAAGAGATAATATATTTTTATATAGTAATGATACAAAACTCTAATCCTCTTAATCAACTAAATTTAATATTTATTATTATTTAATTAAATTAAAAATAACGATTAAATATAATTAATATCTACATTAAAATGATGATAACAATAATTTTCTGTTACATATATTTAAAGTGTAAAGTATTTAGTCTACTTGAATATTTTCTATAACTCTGGCTCTTGCTACTATTATTAATTTATTATCCTATTTCATAATTTCTCAAATCAATTATCCAAATCATTTCCAAACACATTGGCTTTGACACAACAACATCGACTTAGTATGTATAGATTCTAATGTATCATAATTAGTAAAGTTTATTTATAATTTTATACTACATTTTTTATATTTTCATTCTCAATTATTTTTCTGTAATTTTTTTAATTATCTCCAAATACACTTAAAAATCTCAAAATTAAACTATGGAACGCCATCCATTGAAAAATATTAAAAAACATTCACACCAATAAATAAAGAGGAGTTTATCTTCTTAGAATTGATTATATTACATGATAAAATATATAAAAAAAATTCTATTATATAAAGATATTAGAAAATACACACAAATAATATTAAAGAAAGAGGTCAACTTCATATGATTTTGTACTTTTGTTGTTGTATTTTTTATTTATTTTTTTAAATAATTATATTAAATTATATACAAATTACAAATATTTTTTACAAACAGGTATTTAAGTTTAATATTAATTTATATATTGTTTAATTAATTCTTAAATAATATAATACTTTTAAATTTATACTATATAGTATAATTAATTTAGTTTGTCACACAATGCGGAGGTCTTAGTCTAATTGATGTTAAAGTCTTGCACTTTGCAAGAGACATAAACATGTGCCATTCACTCATCAAAAATCTAATAATCTACTCATTTAGCAACCTAATTTGTTTCTTAATTAGCCATTTAAATGCAACTAATCTCAAGGGCCCAATTGCCCCCACCAAAAGTTTGTACATTTTGCAAGGTGCATTGTATTAATCATGCAAGAGCATGATACCCAAACAAAAGAATAAAACAAATAAATAAATACTAGTGAAATAAAGAAAAATGGGAATTATGCAAATACTAGAACCAGCCATCAAGTGCAATGCACATTTTATTCGTCCACTAAGTGCAATCATCCAATGTAATACATTACACCCGTGCATTTGATGAAAAGCCAAAAAGAAGAAGAAGAAGAAGAAAAAGATGGGAATAGCACCCAATAATTTATGTATAATAGTGTGAATTATGTGCTTGGTGGTGGTACACCATTTTGCTTAGAGTGGAGGGTACAAGCACCAGATGCCTAATGTCTATGATGAGGTTCACACTTTAAGTTACATATATACCAAAGTGTTGTTGGATTTCAGAGACTAAAATGCTTGAATTCAGGGATTCCCTTTAACCTTTATCAACATTCACTTCAATTCAATTCATTGCAAATGCTGAAATGCATTCCTTTTTTGGGCTCCACGGCATTTTTTTTTTCCCTCTACAAATGTTTTTCAGTGAGCTTTATCAGAACTCAAGATTAAATAAGCTTGAGGATCTTTGTTCTGAAATGCAAATATTTGAATGGTAATAGATAACTGAGAAGCTAGGAAGAAGTAAAGCTTTGCGTTACGAAATTAGCTACTCCAGTACAATATTTTTTCCTTTAAAAATATAATTAATAATTTTTAATTAAAATATTTGGAATATAAAATCATTATTAATATCATTTGGATAACTAAATTACTTTATTATATAATATTAAAATAAAAAGAATATGAAATAATTAGTAATTTAAAAGTAATTATATAATTAACCTTTGTGTAACCTCTATAATAATTTTATTAAGGGTAAAATATACTTTTTATCCCTAAAGTTTGACAAAAGTTTTAAAAATACTTCTAAATTTTATTTTGTTTTAATTTTGTCCCAAAAATTTTTGATTTACATCAAATATACTCCTGACGACTAATTTGTCAAAAAATTTAAGACCGATTCAACAACAATTTCATAAGAACAACCCTCCATACAAGCAAATCAAGTATAATTTTCATTTATTATTGTTGATTGGTCTTAAATTTTTTGAAAATTTAGCCGTCGATGGTATATTTGATGCAAATCGAAAACTTTTGGGACAAAATTAAAACAAAATAAAACTTAGGAGCATTTTTGAAAATTTTGCCAAACTTCAGCGACAAAAAATATACTTTACCCTTTTATTAAAAAACTTTTATGATTACATCTAAATATAAAATAATATTTTACTTTTATTTTTTTTCCGTTGTCTATCGTATCCCCAATCGAACAGATCAAGAACTAATCCGTAGCAGATCTAAACTCCATTTAAAGGTCGGATGAGTGAGTTGACTACTTGACCTAAATTACATATAACTTGAGATATATATTTATAACCAACTAGGATTTATCATGTATTAACTCATTCTTCTGCTTAAATAATTATTTAAACTCTGAAGTTTAAATTAATCCTTAACATTATTTTTATATAAAGTTGATAATTAATAACTATTAAATAATAATTTAGTCAAATTTATCAAATCATCTGACTAATCTCAAATTTCAACTTCACATACAAATATTCTCTACATCCTAACCTTTAGATTCGAGGTGTCTTGTGTGTTTTTGGAGTCAACTATTCATTCGGGGTTTGGACCTTACGCTTTAGGCATGCGTAACTAATATATCAATGCTCGCGTGAGTTGGCGTTTCCTTCTTTTTATTTTGGTTCAGAATCTTCTGCCACGATAATTGGAGCAGCACCATTGATCGTGGAGAAGATGATAGTGACGAGTCCACGGCAACAACACAGGCGTCGATGGCTTTAACGCTGAACTCTTGCCTCCACCCTGAAGAACCCAGCAGCAAAGGAGAGGCAAAAAACAACACGTTCAAAATGTGGCGCTGTTGTTTGGAAACCGGGTCGGTTGCGGGTTAGGATTCGGTTTCTGGGTTGGGCCTTACTTTGGTCACAGCCAAAGACCAAAAAAAAAATTGAGGACTTATTAGCTTTTCTTGGTACATGAATATAAATTGAGTTTGCTTTTCTTTTCTTTATACTTTTTGAGTTCTTAGAAGTGGCCTTTTTTGGACATGAAGTGGGCCTTCTAAGTTTAATTTCTTCTTGGTCGCACACAGAAAAAACCAAGGAACAAAAAAAATGCATAACTAGTAACTAAAGTAGTACAAGTTTAATCACCCGTGCTATGCACGTGATAAGATTGAAATTATAATTTTAAATTATTTTGTTAAAATTAATTTGAATTATAATAATTTAATTAATAAAAAAGTAACATATTATATATTGTTTATTTTTTTAAATTTAGTATTAATTGGATTAACTCTAAAATAGTTATTAATTGGTTTTAGTAATCTACTTTCTTCAATAAATCAAACATATATACTCAATGTGACCATAAATAACTTAATAATACTTAGACCCACCAACAAATTTTTATATGTTGTTTTACTGTCAAATAAGAGCATATCAAAATTAGCTCAAAATAAATAATAAATTATTAGAAAATTCTAATGCACAAAATTCTCTAATAAACAATGAATAATTTAAATCTACTAAAAAATAACTCAACACTTTTCTTTGATGCCTGCAAAATATATACCTAAAATAATATTATATCAATGTTAGTATACAGTTTTACAATCATCGAGCGTATTTACTATACATGACTCCTTCTTAAAAGTTATTCTATACACGTGTGCAGTCGAAAGATAAATTACTGGACTTTGTTTTATTTTTCTAAATTATTATAATTATGCATTATTCATTAAATACTAATTGTAATATTGTAATATAATTATAAACACTTCACTTTTATTAGTTGATAATGTATTAAATATTGATTTTATATAATTATAAAGATATATTTTCTAAATTAGTATAATCATGCATTATTCGTAAATGTTAATTGTAATATAATTATAATAAAGATATTTTTCTAAAATAAATTTAGCAGAGAAAATAGTGATTTCATTTTAGAGGAAAAATAAATTCATGAAGAATTGACACCTTACTTTTATTAGTTAGAGGAAAAATCCAGTTTTAGTATATTTCTCATTATTATATATTTTTCTCTAATCATATATCCACTGTTTTCTTTCTTTCGTTTCAGCATTTTGAACCTGGGTTTAACTTATCGTAGTTCTCACCTCTCAGTCATTCTATTAGATGTAGTTATAACTATGAAAATTCTTTAATTAACATTGGAAAAAATATATTATTATATGATAGAATTAATATGAGTATATTTTTTTATTAAATACACAAAGTTAATGTAAAATAAAATTACTCATAAAAAAAAGCAAAGAAAATAAAATTAAAATAGCAAAAAAAATAAAAAGATTATTTTTACAATTTTATTTTGTCATTTTTATGTATAGAAGATTAGAAAATAGTAAATTTTTAACTAAATTAATTTATATTTGTTGTATTCAATTTAAATAAGTAATAAATTATCTTATTTTAATTTATTCCTTAAATTTATATATCATAAAAATTAAATCAAATAATTAATATCATAATTTTAAATTATGTGATACTTAAATATCTTTTCAAATCAATTAGTTGATATAATTAATTCATTATAATGAATTGATTTTAATGAGTTAAACAAAATAAAGCAGAAGCATGCTACGTTGATTCTATCATTAAAGGTAAAAATTTGATTTTTATATAATAGAATAGATAGAATAGATAATATAATAGACAGCGAGAAAGAGAAAGATAAACATTTTAGATTCTAGGTTGTTTTATTTGGATGTTGCAATGTGGGTATCACATTATTTTACTTATTCTACCCTATGGACCCTTTTGTAATTTTATTTCAGTATCAATGAAATTTCACTACCTTTGAGTACTAAATTAAAATTCAAAATGAAACTGAAAAAAAAGTAAAAAGTATAAAATTATTGATTGAAAAACACTCTAAATAATAAAAAGTTAAATTAACTTTAATAGTAAATTCATTAATACGATTTTAATTTTATATAATAGTTAGAAAATAGATTAGTAAAAGCAAATGGAAGAATTACTTTAATTAGTATTTGATAAAATATTCAATTAGAATAATTAAATAAATAAAATTATGATATTATTAAAAATAATACATTTTTATGGTAAAAAATTATATTTAAATAAAATATTTATAAAATATAAAATTTAGAGTAACATAGTTTCATGAACATTAATCAATTATGAAATAACATCAAATTATAATATAATTTATTTATGAAAAAATAATCAATAATTAATATTAATAAATATAAAAATCATCCAAACACTTTGAAAAGTATGAGTGGTTAATTATTATTCATTATTAATAATATTTTGTTCATAACAAAAAATGAAAATATAATTATTCAGATTTAGATTTTAGAAAAATAAACGTATAAGTAACAAATGATCTATTTTATCATGTATATTATAAATTAATGAATTAAACTAACTGATATAATGAATTATAATTAATTAATTGGTATAAATTATAATAAATTATATGATATTTAAAAAGAAAATAAAATGAATAAAAAAATAAAAAGAAATAGAAGAATAGAAGACTATAATAAAATAAATTGAATGAATTTTTTTTCTTTTTACAAATTTTATATTACATCTGCTTCAATAATATTAAATAAAAATACATTAACTTAATATCTAAGAAAAATGATGAGATAAAATCATAACACAATTCTAAAATAAAAGCTTAAATTAAACCATAATATTATTGTACAACACAAATTAAAAGTAATTTCACACTACAATATACCACACAAATAGGTAAATGACTTAAACTTAATTACAAATTTTTTATTTATTTATGCAAACATGATAACACCATGGTCTATAAATGCTTAATGGATAACATATCATATATTGCTCTGAATGATGAGCACGAGAGTTGAAGAGTGTGTGCTAATTTGTATCCATGATGGTTACCTTCTTGTGACGACGCCTCATAGGAAGAAAAAGAATTATTGTAAAAGCTATCCAATGAAAGAGTAATTGGTAAATGAATGATGTTTTCTTCTAACATATATAATTTTTTATAGTGGTAAAATAAAAATAAAATGAATGAAATTTTGTATTTTTATATTAGAAATAGAATTTGATATTTATCCTAATAAAATTAAATAACAAATTAGTTATATTTAAATAAATAAAATAAGTTAAACAAAAACATAGGAGACAATGATTTTTTTAACTAAATTAATATGTATTTATTGTATTTAATCATTATAAGTAATAAATCATCTATGTTATTATGTACCTTATAAATTAATGAATTAAAATAATTGATATAATAAATTACAATTATTTGATTGATATAAATTATAATAAATAGTGTGATATTTAAATACATAATCAAATCAATTAGTTGATATAATTAATTTGCTATAATAAATTGTATTCAATGAGTTATAAAAAATAAATTAAGAAACACGCTAAGAAGTATGTCACGCCTATCATGAAGTGCAGAAATTCAATTTTCATTTAATAAAAATATACATTCTTATATATGTTATAGAAATATGATTTGATTCCATGAACTTGCTTATTTTTTTTTTACTTGCCACCTATATTTAGCATGGAATTTTAATTTTTCTAAAATAAATTTAGAAGAGAGAATAGTACTTTCATTTTGGAGAAAAATAAATTCATAAAGAATTGACACCTCGGTTTCATTAGTTGATAATGCATTAAATATTAATTTTATATAATTATAATAAATATATTTTCCTAAATTAGTATAATCATACATTATTCATTAAATGTTAATTGTAATATAAATATAATAAAGTTATTTTTGTAAAATAAATTTAGAAGAGAGAATAGTGCTTTCATTTTAGAAGAAAAATGAATTTAATGAAAAATTGATACTTCACTTCAATTAGTTAGGGAAAAATACAATTTTAGTATATTAAGTAGAAGTATATTATTATTATTATTATTATTATTATTATTATTATTATTATTATTATTATTATTATTATTATTATTATCACTATCCTAAACCACTATCCTAAACCACTAACAGTAACATAAACCATTATCAAAAACCATTAACAAATACCATTATCATAAACCGCTTTCATCAACCACTAACAAAAAACACAATCAACAGCGCAACATCATAAACCACTAACCTCGTCGTTGATTACACCGGCGATATGAGCAACTCCATCCAAACGATAAAGCCTCCCTGGATCGTCCCCTGTCGACTAAAAATGCCGCTCTGGTCTTACTCGGCCCGAATGTTGGTTGTTTTCTCTGGGATTTGGTGGGGTTGGAGAATGACAAAGTAATTCGAATGAACTTGGTTCGAACTCCTTATATAGTTGAATCCCTTGTAATTCGAATCAACTTGATTCGAATTACTATGCAAAATGAATTTCACCTAATTCGAATCAACTAGATTCGAACCTCTCTCTTGTGTTCTTTTCCATCTAATTCGAATTAATATCACTCGAATTACACTTTTATAATTCGAAATTATTTGTTTCGAATTACTAGGCTGGATTGCATGCTTAATTCGATTTGAATTGATTCGAATTAGCTTATACTTGTTTCTGAGAGTAGTTCGAATTGATTCGAATTACATGTTATATTAATTCGAATCTTATTGATTCGAATTATATTAAAATTGGTCCTGGTGGATTCAGGTATAGAAGTTTGATTTGGCTGATTTGGGTTATATTGACCTGTGCTTGGCTCATTTGAATTTTTTACCCTTATTATTATTATTATTATATATAGGTCACCATTAAGATAATAACTTGTCACTAATAAAATTTTAGCATAATAAATAAAAAATAGAATTATATCAATATAATTAAAATCAATATAATTAAAATAGTTAAAAATATTTTTGATTGATAATTAGGTTAATAATGCATTAATTATTGATTTTATATAATTATAATAGAGATATTTTTTAAATTAATATAATTATGAATTATTCATTAAATGCTAAGTATAATATTGTTATATAATTATAATTAAGATAATTTTCTGAAATAAATTTAAAAGAGATTAGTATAATTATAATAAAGAGATTATCTTAAATTAGTATAATTATGTATCATTCATTACATACTAATTATAATATAATTATATCAATTAAAGATAATTTTTAAAAATAAATTTAAAAGAAAGAAATAGTGCAATCATTTTGGAAGAAAAATTGGTTCACGAGAAAGTGATACCTCACTTTCATTAGTTGGAGAAAAACACAATTTTAGTATATTAAATAGAAGTAGATTGGTATAAATTATGATAGATTACATAACATTTGGAAAGAAAATAAAATGAATAAGAAGAAAATAAAAATAAATAGAATAAATAGAAGACTACAATAAAATAAATTAAATGTGAGAGTTTTTTTGGTACATTTCATATGACATTCGTTTCAATAATAATAAATAAAAATACGTCAACTTGATATCTAAGAAAAAAATGATGAGATAAAATCATAATACAGTTCTAAAGTAAAAGCTTAAATTAGAACATAATATCATTACATAACACATATTGAAAGTAATTTCACACTACAATATATCACAAAGGTAAATGACTTAAATTTAAATACAAAACAGTTTTTATTTATACATACATGATAACACCATGGTCTATAAATACTTCATAGATAACATATCTTATAGAGCTCCGAATGATAAGCACGAAAGTTGGAGAGTGTGGTAGTTTATATCCACGATAGTTGTCTTCTTGCAACGATGCCTCATAGGAAGAAAAAGAATTGTTGTAAAAGCTATCAAATAAAATAGTAATTGGTAAACGAATGATATTTTCTTCTAGCATACATGGTCTTTTATAGTGGTAAAATAAAAATAGAAGAAATCAAATTTTATATTTTTATATTAGGAATAGAATTTGATATTTATCCTAATAAAATTATTATTATTATCAATATAAATGGGTTAACAACTTGCCACTAATAAAATCATTGGATAATGAATAAGAATTAGAAGGATATGAATATAATTAAAATGAATATAATTAAAATATTTAAAAATATTTTTGATTGATAATTAGTTTAATGATGCATTAAATATTGATTTTATATAATTATAATAAAGATATTTTCTTAAAT
>NC_029781.3:5435525-5438242 GCF_000817695.3 Arachis duranensis | reverse complement strand
ATTTATTATTATTATTATTGATATTATTATTATCATTAAAATTATTAAAAGTATTTTTAATTGATAATTGATAAATAGTTTAATAGTGCATTAAATATTGATTTGATATAATTATAATGAAGATATGTTGCTAAATTAGTATAATTATATATTATTCATTTAGTATTAATTATAATATAATTACAATAAAATAATTTAGAATAGAAAAAAAAATTTATTCGTTTTGGAGGGAAAACGGAAGCATGAGAGATCGACACGTCACCTTTAGTAGTTGAAGAAAAACCCAACGTTAGTATATTAAGTAGATATTATAGGTTAAATTACACAGTTAGTCCCTATATTTTCACTGAAATTGTAAATTAGTCCCTACACTTTAAAAATTTGTAATTGAGTCCCTAAACAAAATTAAATTTTGTAATTAGATCCTTAACAACATTTACTGTCAAAAAAATACACATTTACCATAATATCCTCATCTTCTTCTTTTCTCCTTTTTTTTTTCCTCCTCCTCTCTTCAGAATTTTTCTGTCCTTTTTTAACAACAACAATAGGGCTTCAACAACAACAATCCCAGAATCGTTGAATCATGAATCATGTCTAAACTCAATTCAACTCAACCCAATTATATTTAAATTAGCAATAATCAAAGACTTCACCTCATCACAAGCAAAATTATTCTCTCTTGTATTATTATTCAAATTCGTTACTTGATAAAATATATATTATATAGTTTATCATTTTCTCTTCAATAGTAACCATTTTAGAGTTAACAGTGAGATCAATCGAGAATGGTGGCATCAGAGGCATTCATGCAGATCCAAATTTCAACAAAATGAGGTTTACGATGGAGTTAGGTTTGGTGGCTCCTCCTGCAGCAATGATGGTGTCACTTACGGAGTCTATCAAGGACAATAGAGAGTACCTGGATTCTCTAATTTGGGAAAGAGGTCGTGGTGTTAAGGGAATTCCCGATCCAAAATCCCTCTGACTTCAACAACGTCATAGAAGCCTTTGACTGGGAGGAGTTCCCCCTACCACGGTGGCGCCGCTCCCCGCAGCAACGTTATCTGCCATGTGTTCACCGCCAATGAGTTCCCACCGAAGCCGTTCCTGAAGTAGCCTTCACTGGAGCGGGTAAGAAGGGAGAATTAGCCATGGCTTTGAAGAGTGATGGTGCGATTGTTGTTGTTGTTGTGATCTTAAGAGAGGAACTTGATTGTGAAGGTTGGCATTGGAGTGTAAAGAATTGGAAGAGTATGTGAGGAAGTATAGGAAGAGAGAAATGGAGTTGAGGATGAAGAGGAAGAAGAGAGTGTTGAGGAGCAACGTATTCCTTCAATTCATGACGCTGGGGAGGGGGTGGGATGGGTTAGGGATTTTTCCTCTGTTTTGGAAAGTGGAGAAGTGACAGTGAGAGGGTTGAGGAGGGGATGGGGTGGGTTAGGGATTTTTTTTATCATTTTTAAATAGTTAAATTATAGTGTTGGTCCCTATATTTTTACTAAAATTGCAAATTAATAGTGTTAATCCCTATACTTTTACTAAAATTGCAAATTGGTCCTTACTGTTAAACACATACAACTTACATGTTTAAAATAGCGAATATACTGAGAAATATTCCGTTAAATCAAACGGTGTTTGAACAGTAGGAGTCCAATTACAAATTTTAATTTTTTTCAGGGAGCCAATTACAAACTTTTAACCTATAAGGACCAATTTGCAATTTCACTAAAAGTGTAGGGACTAACGGTGTAATTTAACCGATATTATATCATCAAAGACCATTCGGAAGTTATTCATGATTCAGCCAAAGTACTCAAGCATACACAATACATGATACGATACTAACACTAAAACTAACACCAATACGAGTCCTTATTTATTAGAATGAAAAGAGCAATAGTATGTGTATTGTGTTCACTTCACTGGGCACTGAGGACTTCAATTTCGAACTCCAAAACAGAGTTGGGCTGTATCCCCCAGGCAGGGAAGCCACCAGCACCGTAAGCATAATCAGGGGAGCACTGCAAAACCAAAACACTATCTTCAAATTCAATCATCTAAACTCAACAAACATACAAGAAAATTGAAAGCATGACGCACCCGGAGACGAGCCACTTCACCGACTTGCATGCCAAGAACACCTTCATCC
This sequence comes from Arachis duranensis, assembly GCF_000817695.3. NCBI lineage: Eukaryota > Viridiplantae > Streptophyta > Magnoliopsida > Fabales > Fabaceae > Arachis > Arachis duranensis. The sequence continues at coordinate 5,436,090 of NC_029781.3, read as the reverse complement.
CATCCCTTAATAACAGATCCCTGCCCTATCTTGAAACTAAAAGGTTGCTGCCCTGGATCCTTTGTGCTATAACAAAACTAATCATAATTAATCACTTTATTATACTTAATTACATCTCAATAGTGCTATGTAAGGTAAGATAAGCTAACCTCCAAAATTTCTGGGAGAGGTCACCATTTTTCCCTGCTCAGCGCAGAATATGTATAAGTAATTCAAATTTAGTAGAAATAATCATCGGAGAGCGGAATTGAAAGTGAAATGTAAATCATTACAGAAAACCGACATCGAAGAAAAGAAATGAGGAAAAAATATGTAGTTAGGGTTTGAGAAAGGGGGCAAGAAAGTGACCATAGCCAGTGCAGTGAACGGTGACGTTCTGACCGGGAACAGGCTTGGGACCGGTGCCGGGCCTCACCAATTGCTTCTCCACTCCCATTTCTGCGACTGATTCTGATTCACTGATTCTCGACGTAGCCTGCAACTAAAGCGCCTAGACTCTTCCACCGCTCTCTACTCTTAGCTTACTACTTCACTTCAGCTCCTTTTATAACCCTTCCATTTACAG
>NC_029781.3:5405659-5435485 GCF_000817695.3 Arachis duranensis | reverse complement strand
ATTATTTAAAAATTTATTTTTCAATTCTTATATAATTAGAAGTTAATTTTTATTGAAATTTATGATTGAGAAAATTCCTTCAATTAATGCAGTTGTTACGAAAAAAATTAAAACTAATATAAAAAAAGATAAATAATACTCTTTTAAATTCGAGTAATTTCAAAAAAAAAATACAAATTTCATTTAAATTGAGAAATAATCATTACAATAGACATCTAAAATGAAATTCTTAAATTGACTATTAAGTACTAAAAATTGAATAAAAAATTAGTGTAGGGTCAAATTCAAAAATTTAATGGGAGTAAATAAATATTATTATCATATATTACTCTAAAAAATTTTAAATTGTAGTGAGAGCGCTTGTCCCCCACAATCATACATACATACATCCGTCCTCCTTTAGTTAGGGATAGCAACACTACCCGAATCTGCGGGTACCCACCCCGTCCCTACTCGCTCAGGGCGGGCCCTACTCACTCAGGACGGGCCTTATTCGCTCAGGACGGATTCTTGAGCGGGACGGAGTGCGACCGGATTTAGATAATATCTGCCCCTATCGCCCTAATATATATAATTTTAATATATAATATGTGTAATATATGTAAAATAATTAGTAAAATGATTAATAATATTGTATCATATCTAAAATTTTACTTTAATTTATATTATGTATGTGATGATGGTTATGTAAATTTTAAATTTTAATTTTATTTATTAAATTTTAATAATTATATGAGTGGATAGGGGTGGGGACAGGTACCCGCAAAAGCGGATTAGAGTTCAATTTTTTACTACCTGCAGTTAGGAGTGGGGGTGGGTTTTATGCGAATTATTGTAGGACAAGCTGGGGTCAAGTAGAGCAAAAATCCGCTCATATCTGCTCCATTGCCACCCCTAGCTTTAGCCCTCAAATTTTAAAATATACAAGATAATCTATAATGTTTATTGTTTTCATACGCAAGCTAAATAAATCAATCCCTAAGATAAAATATAAAAGAGTTTTCGAAAAAATTTAAAAAATCTCAATCTTAAAATTTTTTTAAAATTTTAAAAAGTCTCTATGAATATGTTTAATATTTTTTAAAAGTCAACGTCTTATAATATTTTTATTAATCATAATAATAAAATATTATTAAAAATGTATATAATAAATAAAAATATAAAAAACAAAAGAAAAATATAAATTAAAAGATAATTTTATTCATTATCACTAAAATGTCATAAAAAATAATATTATTTAATTATTAATCTATGATATCTATATCAATGTGATGTAGAAACTATAATAATAACAACTACATTTAAGAGATCATTGTTAAAAAGGCCGTTATAAAAATTCATAAAATATTGACACCAAATAAATTTAAAAAATATTCATAAATAAAAAAGTCTATTTTTTTTCTTGATATAATTACTATACCGCAGTATCACAAATAATTTTAAGATATATATATATACTTAGCATTTTTGTCCTTCAATGTTCTCAAATAGAACCAAATGAATTAACTATAACATTTCAATTTTATTTGGACAAAGATCACATCATCATATTCTAATTTTATTAAATAATAAAGGGCCAAAATTTTTTGTTACACTTCAATTTCATTTTAATTTTTTTAACACATTAACATTTTCCAAACAAAATAAAATATTAACAAAATGCATTTAATTTTCATATGTTGTTCCTTGTTAGTATAAAAAAAATTTATATAAAAAACTCACAAACTATTTATTTGGTTCTAAGAACAAGACAAAATAGAAAATTGAAAACAAAATAAAAAAATGAGAGATATATAAAATTAGTATTATTATATTTTGTTGAACGATAAACTAAAAGAAATTATAAAAGTCTATTTATTCTCATTTTTCTATACAAAAAATATTAAAAAAATATAATTATAAGAATTTGATAAAAATAATAAAAATAAAAAATAAATTATATCTTTTATTAATATTTTTTTATTAAAAAATACAAAATATACTAATTTAATCTCTTAATAGTTTTGTATTTCTATATTTTTATCTCAATATTCTGTGTCTAAAAATAAACACAAACATTAATTATCACACTAGAAAAATAACCACTTTTTATTTTTGATATGAAGAAGAAGGTGGGGTGATATAACATTATGGAGAAGAAGGATGCTTTCCATGCATGTGATGTCAGGAGTATTTTAATAGAATTAGGAACGTCAGTTTTGATTTTAGAAAAAAATAAAAAAAATAAAAAACCTAATCGAAGGATCCGTTTTGATTTTAGAAAAAAAAAAGAAAACAAAACTAATTGGACGGCCTAATTTATGTTTTCGAAAATAAAAAAATTTATAATATTAAAATCGGACTGTTCGATTTTTATTTTTAAAAATAAAAAACATAAAAAATACAAATCAGCTCCTGATTTGTAGTTTATTTTTTTTCAAACAAATCGGACTCTCCAATTTGAATAATACCAATAAAAAAATTTCATATCAAAGAAAAACACCTAATCTTTTAATAACAATGTATTACACATATATTTAATCAATATAAAAAAAATTAGCCAAAAATAACTCATTCTCAAATTTATTGTTTAAAAAATAAAAAAACATAATTGAATAATAAGAGAGAATTGTTATAAAATTGGCAAAGGCGATAACAGCAAGAGTCATGAAAATGCTAAAAATAAGGGAACCAGCGTCAGAGTCTGGTAAAAGTAAAAAAAGGGAAACACTGCACTCACACGCCATGAAATTTCTAAACATAGATTTCAAGTTTCAATTCAACAACTCTCGCTCGCAAAAAACTTCAATCATTTTCGTCTTCTCTAATCTCGTTCCTCGTGTGCGCCACGTGTTCTCAGATGACAGCAACTTGCTTAATCACGCCACCGATCTGAGCGGAGCCAATGGAGGTCCAGAGGATCATGCTCTTGTTGCTCCTCTGCTGCAGAATTCTAAGCAATCGTGTAACTCTTGTGGGTGGAAACCACACCGCTTCCAGGTTCTGCACTCGCTAGAAACTACAAAGTTCCCACCTTTAATTTCTTAATTTGGGGATTTCAGAATTTCTTTCTTCCTCTCTCGTTTTCACAATCACATTCCTTTTTTCTGCGTCTCAATGGAGCTCGGTAAGGTGTGTAAGGGTAAGAGGAAAGGGATGCATTTTCATGGTGGAACTATTGCTTTCAATCCCGATGCTGTTCTTGTCATTCGGATCCCAGAGGCTCAGGTTTTGCGCATTTTGTCACGATCCTTGTTTTTAGCTATTGTTATTGTGTCTTTGCCTTTCTTGGGAACCATTCTTACGGGATTCCCTTCTTCGAGTTCGAGTTCAAGCTCGTTGTTTTCTGTATCCGGTACCAGAACCTATTCTGGTTATCTCAATGCGGGGCTGCTGAATTCGGTTGTTCATGATTTGGCTGAAGAAGGTCTATTCAAGAAGGATGATAAGGCTCTGCTTTTGAGCTCTTTCCATGGCGGATTTGGGTTTGGATTTGGATTTGGAAGTGTTGCTATCCTCAATAACAATGAGGTTGATGTGGTCATGGACTCTGATTTGGAAATGAAGAAAGGCTTGTTCCCTGATGAGTCCTATGACTTTGTGTTCACTTCTTCCGAAGACGCCGAGTTTGTCGATAGAATTCTGAAAGTTGGTGGCATTGTGGCTCTTCCATTGGCTGCTCAACCCTTGAATGCAGCTTTCAGAGAACAATCCAATTATAGAATTGTGTACCTTAGGAGATATGATTGCATCATTGTTGCATTGAGGAAGACCAGCCCGGCCACTATTAAGTTGGCTGATGATTCATCTTCTTCCAAAAAGAGGAAGCTTTGCAAATTTGGAAATGAAGAAAAGAAAATGGTGTTGGAAGGTCTTGAAGATGTGCTCCTTGAGCCACCTAGAGAGGTTGACACCAAATTGGAGTATAGAAAGAGTTTCAAGTACCTACCTGACTTGTCGGGTGATCCTCTTGAAGGCTATAGTAGAAGACTATTCATTGAAGTAGGCTTGGCTGAGGAAAACAAGGGTGTAATACAATGGTTTGAACATAACTACCCCAAGAAGAACACAGAATTCGAGACTCGTAGTATCAATGCTGATGATGCTTCTGCTTGGTTGTCTAAGCATGTGAAGGAGGAAGAGTATGTTGTGATGAAGGCAGAAGCAGAGGTGGTGGAGGAGATGATAAAGAAAAGGACAGTGTGCTTGGTGGATGAACTCTTCTTGGAGTGTAAGAATGAGTGGTGGCAGAAGGGGAAGAGAAAGAGTAGTCGAAGACGAAGAGCATATTGGGAGTGCTTAGCCTTGTATGGAAGGCTGAGAGATGAAGGTGTTGCAGTTCACCAATGGTGGGGTTGAATTTGAATTGAATTGAATGGAGAACTTAGTTATTAAGGTGCGTAGTCTTTTGTGTTTCGCTGAATGGTCACCACTCTCCAGTGTTATATTATGATTTGATGATTGTCCTCTTTCTAGTTTCTTTCTGTATTTTGGAATTGTCAATAAGGAACGCCAAGAATGGTGCATGTTGTACTCTGTCATTGTGATGTGATCGTACTATAAATAAAGAATAAAGGCTTGTTTTCCTTGATTCTTTTGTTGTCCTGTTCAATGGAGCTGTAGTAAGCTTGTGATGCCATTATATAATTGCCTTGGTTTAGCAGAAAGGCTAAGAAGATTATTTTTTTTTAATTTGATTAATATGCTAGTATACAATGCAGATCTCTAGTGATATATATATCAAAATTTTCATTCTTAAAATGTTTAAAAAGTATTAGGATGAGCTAGAAATTATTTTTATATTTTTTAACAATGTCCAGCATTTTGATTTTGAGATTTTGTTGACAGCAGAAACTGCACCGATGGCCAAAAAGTGGAATTGAGAAGAACTTATTTTGTTCTTGTCAAGCCAGAGAGGAATTCAAAACGATTCCAAGTTTATAGGGCAAAACTTTGAAGTTGTGTATAGTTAAAAAATAAGTTAAATTAGTATTTGGGGTCCCCTAAAGATATATAACTTCAGGATTTGTTTCCCTCTAATTTTTGCAAAAAACGTTCCTCAAGAAATCAACAATCATCCATGCTAGACAAGATTTATTGATAGCATAGACCATACCAAGGTATTTAAAACACAACACAAATATTCATTCATACAAAATAACATAGTAAAATGCAAGTAAATAATAATAATAATCACTTAGGAAAACCCCATCCACCACCACCAGGAGTTAAAATCTGAATGATGTCCCCTGCTTGTGCTTGAACTGTGTTCTTTCCACCAATATAAATCTTTCTATTATCTTTCCTGATAAGAAAATTGGCTCCACGAGCTCCATTTTTCCCACCTTTCAATCCTCTTGGTGCATGAACACGCCTCTCAGAGAGAATGCTCAATGTAACTGGACACTTGAACTCTATTTCTCTAACAATTCCATTACCTCCTTTGTGGTATCCATCTCCACCACTATTCTCTCTTATTCCAAATTTGTGCACAATCACAGCATACCTTTGCTCAAGAATCTCCACATCAGTGATTTGAGTGTTTGTCATGTGAACATGAACACCACTGGTTCCATCCCATGTTGGCCCAGCCCCGGCACCGCCTCCAATTGTTTCATAGTAACCAAAAGTATCATCACCAAAAGTGAGGTTACTCATGCAGCCTTGTGAACAAGCACATGCTTGAAATGCAGTTAGTATAACATCAGTTACTCGCTGTGATGTTAGAACATTGCCAGAAACCACTGCAGCCTTGTCACTCGGAGAGAGGAATGATCCTGGTGGAATGTGAATCTTCACTGGTGCTAGACAGCCTTGGTTGAGAGGAATATCAGCATCCACCAAGCAGCGGAGGCTATATATTACGGCTGCAGCTGTCACAGCTTTTGGAACATTCCAGTTGCCATAAACTTCCTCACTTGTTCCACTAAAATCAAAAACTGCTTCTCCTTTATCAGAATCAATGGTAAGTTTCAAATGAATAACAGAACCATCGTCCATGTAGTCCTCTTCTTCAACTGTCAGAATATTACTATTCTCACCACCAGGTATGGCTGTCTGAGACTTAATTCTAGGGACAATTGACTTGAGCATTTCCCTCACTGCCTCTTCTGCATTGAGTCTTACATAATTCATGTAATCTTGAACAGTCTCAAGACCATACTGCTCAATAAGCTCGCCAACAAGGTTTATTCCTCTTTGGTTTGCAGCTATCTGCGCTCTTAGATCGGACAAGTTGTCTTGAATCCTGCGAGTTCCAGGGATCTTATATGGCGCTTCATCAGCCGATGGGAACTGGAGTAGCTTAACAATTCCTTCTTCTTGGAAAACTCCTTTTTCCACAAGCTTGAATGCTAAGATTGTAGCACCTTCTTCCCATATAAACTTTGACAAAGGAGGCATGCTGCCAGGAGTGATGCCCCCAATTTCTGCATGATGCCCTCTGTTCGCCACAAAGAACACAAGCTTCCCATTGTGGAAAATAGGTGTGATCACAGTCATGTCAGGGAGATGGCTACCTCCAGCACAGGGATGGTTGGTCAGCAACACGTCTCCTTCATTCAAATTTTCGCCCCAGTATTCTAGATGCCAACTAACTGTTGTGGACATAGCTCCGAGATGTGCAGGTATATGAGGAGCATTGGCAACTAGTCCTCCATCAGGTCCAAAAAGGGCACAAGAGAAATCCAATCTTTCCTTTATATTTGTTGATATGGAAGTTCTTTGCAGTGTTCTTCCCATCTGCTCAGCTATTCCCATGAATCTATGATTGAAAATTGAGAGTTGAACTACATCTGCAGCTTTCTCTGCCACTTTCGCAGTGCTTAGAGGGGCTTCAATTTCAATTTTGATGTTACCATATTTGGTAATTGTAGCTCTGCAGTTTGGTTCTACTATGACTGTACTATTTCCATTCATGATGATTGCAGGTCCTTGAATAACATGTCCATAGCCAAGATTTTCAAGTTTGTAGAGAGGTGAATCATGCCAGCTTCCAAAGTAAACCGGGTAATTACCTTCAATTTCAGGATTTCCAGAAGCAGGTGCCTGAGGCTGTGGCTTCAATATGTTGGTAACTCCTATCCCGCGGACTCTAACATCAGAGATGAGGATATTCCTGTTCTGTAGATCAAATCCATACTCGTGCCTGAACTGCGTCGAAAATTCTGCAGCATAGTCACTTGCATTTCCACCTTCAAATTCTTGTTTAACCATGATTGAGGTGTCTGTCCCTTCGTACCTCAAATTCAAATATGTTTGTGTCACTATGTTATCCTCCTTGAATCCTTGTTCTTTCAACTTCTGCTTGACCTCTTTTATCAGCAAGGATTCTCTTTGGGACACTTCAAGGAGAGAATCAGAACCATATACAGCAGAATATGGCTCTTGTACCTCTTCAACAACATCAGCTAGTCCCATTCCATATGCACTTAAGATCCCACAAAACTTGTGAATAAGTATCTCATTCATGCCCAGTGCCCTGGCAATGGCACAAGCATGCTGGGGTCCAGCACCACCGAAGCAAGCAAGAGCATGGTTCCTTGTCTCATGGCCTTTCATCTCAGTCAATTGCCGTATTGGACGACACATTGTTTCGTTCGCAACGTCCACAAATCCTTGTGCAATCTCTTCAATAGTCATGTCTGTTGCAGCTGGATCCTGGTTTCTTCTGTAGGAATTTACTTGGTTCGCAAGCTTCCGAAATTCCTCTCTAGTTGCATTGATGTCTAGAGGCTGATCCTCTTTTGGACCAAAAATGCAAGGAAAATGATCAGGGATAATATATCCTAAGATCAAATTGGCATCTGTAACTGCCAATTCTCCACCCTTCCTATAGCAAACAGGACCAGGTTGAGCACCAACGGATTCTGGCCCTACGCGAAAAGTACCAAACTGAAACTTCAACTTAGATCCACCACCAGCAGCAACAGTGTTTATGTCAAGTTGAGGTGCTTGTATTATAACTCCAGCAATCTGAGTTTCAAGAACCTGTTCATATTGTCCAGCGTAACGGCTCACATCAGTAGAAGTGCCTCCCATATCAAATCCAATCAAGGGCTTGCTTGTTTCAATCCCAAAAAGTGTTTGGGAGTAACCAACAACGCCACCAGCAGGGCCAGATAGAACTGCTTTGTGACCAGAGAATCGATTTTCTGGTGCTAGGCCTCCATCTGATTGCATAAACAGAACATTCACCTTCCCATGAGTCTCATCAAATTTTAAGATGAACCCTGACAAGTACTCTTTAATGACTGGACTCAAATAAGCATCCACAGTAGCTGTTAGGCCTCTAGGAACTGCTCGAACCATCGGACTCAAAGCTGATGACAAAGAAACATGTCTGAATCCGAGGCTCTCAGCCAGCTTACCAACAATCACTTCATGTTGAGGATAAGTGTAGGAATGCATAAACACAACAGCCAAACTGTTTATCCCTTTCTCCAACAAGCCTTTCAACAAAGGTTTCAGTTCTTCTTCCTTAGGCTGATTCACAACTCTAACAAGATCACCTGAAATTCCCTTAATTAAATTTGCAGAATAAGATTGCTTTGTGTATTCTTCCTCCTTCTCATGGATCAGCTCAATTCTTTCATCTATCTCTACCACCTCCTCATAAAGATTTGATGGTTTTTTGACAGTAAGGTCGAATATGTTAGGACGAGCCTGCTTGCCAATGTAAAGAAGGTCGCGAAAGCCACGAGTCACACACACAGCAATTCTTTCTCCTTTTCTCTCTAAAAGTGCATTTGTTGCCACAGTTGTCCCCATCCGAATCCACTCTATCTTATCAGTAGGAATTTTCAAGTTTCGAGGAATTCTTTCCCCGGTGTATTCTTCAAGGATCCTCCTAATTCCTTCAACCGGAGCATCATCATAGTTGGCTGGATCAACTGAGAGAAGCTTTAGCACTTTGCCATTGGCTTGTCCAGGAATTTCAGCATAAATATCAGTGAAGGTGCCACCTCTGTCAATGCAGAACCTTATTTTTCCCTCATTGCAACTTCCCATTTCTTGTCACAAAGTTGCAAGAAAATAGTTCTGGTACAGAGCCTGAAAAACAAGATAAGAGATATCTATCTCACTATAACAATCCATAATAACTACAAGAACTAGCCAAAGTTGCAAAACTTGGAAAAACACAGTGGATCATCAATATGAACTCAGAATTTTAATCACATGACAAACTCAGACAATATGTTAGTCAGCACTATATCAAATTCTAGAATCCAAACATACAAGAAAATGCAGTATAATGAGCAATGAATTAGTAATGAACTATTTTGTTAAGACAAAATACCTGAAAAGAAGCACAGCAGGTGAAAAATCCAAATCCCACTTGTAAGCTAGAAAATCATAAAGAGTTCAAAAGGTCATCACCAAGCCACAATAGCTGAAAAGAGAATCACTTTGGATCAGTTTAGATTGTCTCACTACTCAATCATGATAAAGTTTTTCTAGAGAAAAACAAAGGAGCTGATTTGGAAAAGAAACTAAACTAGAATGTTACCTAATACTGGATAACGACAACAAACTGAGAGAGGAAAAGAAATAGGTCCTTACGTGAAATATAATAAAAAACAGCAACTAGCACAAGTAAAAAATAAATAAATAAATAAATAATAAGAATTACTAAAATTTTAGAAAAAATAAAAATTTTTAATATAAAAATTATAAAAAATAAATAAAAAATAATTAAAGATATATTTGTCTCTTTATAAAAAGATTTGGTTGTGGTTAATAATTTTAATATTAAAGATTCTTTTTAATAATTAAATCTTTCTAACGATCTTTTAAAATAATTTTTTTAAATTAATTAACAAATTAATCTCAAATAAATACTCATACATATCTATATAACTTTGAGAATCAAACAGTGTTTATTAAAGATTATAACAAATAAATAAAAAAATAATTAAAAATATATTTATTTCCTTATAAAAAGATTTTATTCTCTTCTTTAAATATTATAAAAAATTTAATAACATTACATTTTTTTATAATAATTAAATCCTCTTAACGTCTTTTAAAATAATTTTTTCATTATAATACATGCAGACAAAGTGACACGTACACATATATAATTATGATTAATTTAAGACCCTTAGCCAAAATGATTTATTATGCTGAAATTATTGAACCAAAACAAAACATTGGTGTCCCACCCCAGTCACAATCACAATCACAATCACAATTCTATATCTTATCCTTGAATGTCGTTTCTAGTTTCTACAATGTTTGCATAAAATAAAAAAATCAGATATGAGAGGGTAGTAAATAGAATCCGATTCTTCTTTTAATTGTTGAAAAACGTAGCACAAAGTGGCTGTAGTTTAGTGGTAAGAATTCCACGTTGTGGCCGTGGAGACCTGGGCTCGAATCCCAGCAGCCACAAATTTCTGTTTTAATTGTAACGTTTTGAAAGCCGATGTGAAAACGACGGCGTTTAACAACTCGCCTTATTTCAGGTCAAGGTCAACCCCTGAACCAGCTAGAGCGAGTTTTAAACTTGTAATTGTTTGATATCAAATTCCGATCCTAAATTTACAAAACAAAGCATCTCATCTCCACTGCTTCACCGTCACAAGAAGGTCAAAATTCTCATCTTTTCTATTTTAATTTCGTTATTCCTGTGTTTCGGTATTGAATTTTTCGTCGTTTATCCCTCAATTGAAGTGCTGAATTTTTCCCCTTTAGAAAAAGCATCGCAGGAACGAGATTTCATTTTGGTTCGTTGTGATTGTCAACGATATGTGATTTTGAAATCTTTTTATTTTTATGTTTATTTTTCCCCTTTCTGTTTAGTTTCAGTCGCCTTACGCTTTGAATGCTCTGTTTGGATTTAACATCCAACGACCCATATTTATTTTCATACATGATTAAAAATTTAGCTGATGCATTTGGATTGTATATTTAAAAGCAATGTGAATGTGAAAATGATATTGGGGCAAGGTTTTTGAGATTTGAATTTGGTAGTGTTGGAATATTGGGGCAAACTTGGTAGTGTTATGACTTGTATATCATAGTTAAATGGAGTTGTAAGTTGTTTGAATCATATTTACAGAGAGTTCAATTATGTTAATTTTATCACTTTTGGTGTTTAGTTTCTTGGCCAATGGGGAATTATATTTGTTTGTGGATTTAATTCAATAATGATATTTGAGATTATGTTAATCATCTGTATTTGATGATGTGCTTATCTCCTTTTAATGTTACTTGTGTACCTCAGGAAGTTAGAGATGATTGATGATGAAGTCTTGGGATTCCTTGCCAACTTTCTTGGCATTTTCATTTTTGCTTTGGTTATAGCATATCACTTGGTTGTGGCCGACCCCAAATATGAAGCTAGCTAGAATACTTTGAATTTTCTGATGTGTTTGAGACAAAAAGGTTTTGATTGATTTGGTTCTGTAAGGTCAGCTTATATGACTTAATATTGGTGAAACCAGAATTTTGTGGCTTATGCCAATTACATTTTTCAATATTTAAAAGCATGCTTGATTCTTATTGTGTCCCTCTGTTTACTGGTCGAGAAATTGCTCCATCATTCTTGGTCTATAGTGCATGGAATGGTAGTTGTTGTCTGATTAACCGATGAATATGCCAGCGTAAAGTGCTTATTAACTATGGAGTTGTTTAGATTAACTAAGAGTCTGAATTATTGATTGACCTGAATTCGTTTACCATAGTCCCCCCAAGTCTGAAGCTTGTAACAGCAGAGTATAAACATAACTACTCAATAGTAATAGAGTTTTCCATACATATGAAACACATGCTCTATAAAAGAGGGAATCATATGATAGTATGATACACTACCTAAGAAGGCCATTAATGGGCATGGGGGCAAATAAACATAGTTAGAAGACTTGGAGTTTAACCTTTATTTTACTGCATATACTTGCTATGCAGCCTATATTATGCTACATTCTTTGCTGTGGAGCATACAGGTGCCGGATTATTCTCAAGGAAGTGTGGTAATTGGAGCCAACCTTTATTCTGGCCACTCTGTTTCTGGGGGGCAAAAGGAAGAAAATCCAGGGCAGGAATGTTTACAAAATCAGGCAATGTTGGTGCCAAAATTTTCCCGCTTGCCTGGACATTGCCAATCCTCAAAAGTGACATGCCAGTGAAGAAAGCTAAGAAAACTAAATGGGAACAGGTCATTGCTGGAGTATATGATTGTAGTAAATTAGTATGAAAAGGTGGACAGTGTTAAGGATTATTTTGAAAAGGTCAAGGGGATTTGCAGTTTAGTCAAGGTCTTGCCCTTGGATTTTGAGTCCCCGGGTTAAGAAATTCTTAGTTCATAGATTATACCTAATCGAAATTGGTTTTAAATGGCATCAAATGTTGGTGACTGTGTTAATTGAGCCATCGATATGTCTTCCATAGATGCAGAAGTAACAAGATTCATGCCTCTTGAATCTTGATCAACCTTATGGTTCATTATATTTCCTTCATAGCTTATTTACCTTAATGGCTGTCAGTGACCAAACTTAGGCTAGCTAAAGAGACGGCCTTAATGATGAATCAGCAGTTTAGAGTACTAAAATGCATTTTAGCTAAAGAGATTAATATGTGGTGGATATTCATGTCTTGTTCTCAAGAACTAATTGTTGGATTTATCATCTATGGACTGTACCTTTCTCATTAGTTGAAAGCATAGATTTAAGCTCGAATTATCATGACACCTTTTGAATCCCATAAATTCCAACCTTGACTGGTCAATTTTGTTGCTGATTAATGGTGATATATAGTTTCCATTTGAAATGTACACTTCAATTTTTGGTAAAATATTAGTTATTTTGTTATCATTTGGTAGGTGACGTCTCTAAATTCTAATACACATGAATAAGTCATTGACGCAATAATAAATTACAAACAGCACTGAAGTTTAAAAGGAGAAGACATCATAATTCATAATTGTATAATAAGTCACAATCTATAAATAATGTATGAAAAAAGTACAAGCAATACCAATAAATTCATGAACTGGAAAATAAATAGTACAATGTTCTCACACCAAACTACAAAGAAGAAATAATGATAACATCAATCATAAAACTCTCTCTCACACACAAGCGTACGTATATGAAATCAAGCTAACATAATATCCATTGCATGCATAATAAACCACCAAGAGAAAGCTTTTAATTGCCAGAGGGTGAAGGTGGAGGGGAGAAGAAAGGAATGGAGGGCATAGTTGTTGGGATTGAGGGAAAGTTTGGAAGTGAAGTGGCCGGCAACGGGGGAAGGTTCATCTGTGGGACGGTTGGGATCTTAGGGATGCTTATGCTTGGAAGTGGAGGCAGGGTAGTTGATGGTTGTGGAAGAGTTGGAATAGTTGGCAATGGTGGAACATTATTGCCCTGAATTGAAGGCAGTGTTGGAATTGTAGGCAATGGTGGCAATGCTGTTGGTTTTGGCAGATTGGGAATGTTTCCAGGCAAATTTGGAACACTTGTTTGCAAAAGATTGCGAGCTGCTAGGCTTATGCTCATGCTTGACATGGTGATCACAGCAACAAGCAATGCTGTCATCAAAGATCTTCTTACTGATGATGCCATGGCTGATGAAATGAGAGAAGAAAAGAGAATATATGGTAAATTGATTTGCTTTGAGATTGGATGAGAAGCCAAAATATGGTGCTTGTTCTTATATAGAGCTAGCTAGAGTGTGTGATTTCAATTATTCAACTCAAAAGTTTGGAGAACTAACTAGAGACTCTTGGTCTTGTTAGTTCACCTTCCTGTTTTAATTTGAATAAATCATTTTTGTTTCTTGTTTGGTTATTGTAACTTGTGTAAATTGATTATAATTTATGAAAACAAATATTCAAATGTAGGATGGCCAACACTAGTTTTGTTATTTCTTGCCTAATTTACAAGAATATTAAATTATTTGTTGTGTGTTAGTAAAGTTGGTTGATCTAATGGAGTTCAGCATATAGCGTTTCATCGGTTTCAAAGTTACCATTAGCTCAATTTGACCAACAAAAAGAGGTATTTTATATTTATTTTTTTATTTTCTACAGAAATGTGTTGATTCAGTGTTTGTACTTTGTAGTAGTTGGAAATTTTTCTTACGATAAATTTTCATAAGATATAGGAATATCAAAATTTTGTAAACCATATTTTTTCTGTTCATCTATTTTCATAAAAAAGTCATTACCTAGCAAAACCCTAGTTAATATAGTAAATTAACTTGATACTAATAAACTTAGTTTTTTGAAGTAAGCTGCTCCAATTTGATTAATTATTTTCATGTTCTCATTATTGAAAATAAATTATAAACGATTTTGTTAGGGAAGCAACAAAAATCAATAAAAAATAATTAGTTAAGGAAAAGTATATGTAACCAAAATGTTACCAGCAAAAAATTAAACAAAATAATATTAATTTATATTAATAATTAATTAATTTTTAAATTTTTAAATTCAAAATTTAAAAATTTTAAAATTGATTAAGTAAACCTAATTAAAACCTATAAAAACATTCTTCTTCTCTCTCACCTTAACCTATCCACCTCTAACAATCACATATACAGATCCCTCTCTCTCAACGTCAAGTCCTCTCTGTCTTCCCACTGCGACCCACTCCTCTTTTATCACCGACATTTGGTTCGTTGAATTCGCCACCATCGACAAGAACCGCTTCTCTTTCGTGAACCAGATGTGTTACCGAAACCACCGTTACAGTTGGAGTTAAATTGGAACTCGATCCCTAAGACGACGACGATTTCAAGGGGGGACAGCCTAAAAAGCCATGGAGGCGGTGGCGGGCATGGAACACAATTGTAGCTTATGAGTGACAAATATGTGTATTTTCTCCTATATTTACGAACAGAAGAAAGCATACAAGCATCGAAGGCAAATTCACCAATTTGAACAAGATTTCCAGCTTGAAACTGTACCATCATTTGTTTTCCTGAACGTTTCAAATTAACCGCCTTTCTTTTTTTCATCTTTGATTCTTTCTTCTAACTGAATTCTTTTTTGGTTAGAGTTTTCTCCTTTAGTGACATTGGATTTCACAGGCTCTTGTCTTTCCGGGCCTCTTGATGCAACATTAGCATCTTCAATTCCAATAATTTTCAGAGCATATAAGAGACTGCAAACTACACACTTAATCTTAATCAAAAAGACTCCTTAAATAATTATAGAAATATAAAAAAAATTCATTTAATAGAAAAAAAAATCTCAATACTTAATAAAAGAAATATCCAATTATATTTTAGCAAAAATAATTAAATATCTATAAAATTTAAAAAAAATATAAAATTCTTAAAGAAATAGAAACATTTATATTTGTAATACAAAAAAAAATAAAAAAATATATAAAAGAACATCCATTTAGTATGAAAAAAAAACATTTTGATACTTAGCAGAAGAAACATCCATATATATTAACTCGTAGAAATTTTAGATTCACCCAAAGATATTTGACTGATTTTTGGCTAATACCCTTTTGATTCCCTAGCATTACTCATTGGTTAATAGATAGTATAAGTATTTTACTCAATCGTACAATTACAACTATTTTTTTATATAATTATTCACGTTATCAATGTAAAAATAATTATTTTTATTAATGTGGCATTATATGATTAGATGCAGTGCATTAAAATTAAATTCTAATAAAAATTCTTATATCCAAAATTAAGATTGACTGCTTATAAGTTAACCCTTTTTTATTACTTCTCAAGATTTATTTAATTATATAATAATTATATCCAAATCGATAGTTCTCGGAGTATTTGAGTATCTCAAATTTAAATGTAATTATTTGTCCTTTTTAATTTGTTTCTCAATAAGTATTTTAAAATATCATCGAAATCTTATTATACAATCAAGTCTAACTTTTATATATATATTTGATATCAATTCATCCACCATATTAAGAGTTAATTGTAATTACTTACCGTGTTAAAAGAAGGGTTTAAACATTATTAAACTACTCTTCTACTTTAATTCATGACAACAATAAAAAAGTTTCATATTTCACAAATCCAGCCTAACAAAAATTCAATTATAATTAATTGAATTCAGTTTTACTTTCATAATTTATAATTCAATTCAATTAATTAGCAATCAATAAAAATTCTTCATCTTTTCTTTTCTAGTTTTATCAAACATTTTAACCTTTTCACCATACTCATGCTCTTAATCGGAAATGCATAAATCCAACATGAATATAAGATATATTTTATAGAGTTTAAATTTATCTTTTTTATTCGATATCTTTTTTAGGTCAAATTTAAATTATATTTTAGGTATATCAATTTCGATCTAAAATTATGTTTCTTAATTAAAATACATATTTTTTCCGTAAAATTAGTAATGGATGTTATGTTTTTATGTTTTAACTAATAATTTTTTTAATAATTTATTTTGATATAATTATATAAATGTAATATAATATTTATTAAATTTAAATTTTAAGTGCAAGATTTCATTAGTTTGTTATATATAATTTGCAAAATAATGTGTTAAACACAAAATGGGAATTATATTAATTATAAAGTGTAATATATTCTAAATAATAGGTCTCTAAATACAATAATCTAGATGTGCATACAATAGAAAAGACTCAAGAAAATTAAACAAATAAAGTGAAAGGTAAAAATGACATAAATGACGAGTACAATAACTCAATAAGTAGTGAACAACTAATAAGAACATATATATAAGAAGGTATATGCAGCGCTTATAATAATCATCATATTCATATTTTCAACTTTCAAGGGGTGGTGGTGGTGGTGGTGGTGGTAGAAGGTGGTGGGGAGAAGAAGGGGAAAGTGATTGGAATAGTCGTTGGGATTGGGAAAGAAGGAATGTTGGGCAGTGTTGGCTTTGGAAGTGGAAGCTGTGGCAATGGTGGAACATTCCCCTGTGTTGGAAATGGTGGCAATGTTACACTTGTTGCTTGCATAAGATGCCGTGCTCCTACGCCACTCTTCATGCCTGAGAATGAAACAATAGCAACCAAAATTGCCATCATCAACCAACTCTGGTAAGAGGCCATTATTGCAGATCCTTTAATTGGTTTTGATAGATATTATTATCATCAATTGGGACCTTTTTTATAGATAAGCTTTTTAATTAATTTGTGGGTAAACATGTTTAGAGATTTGGTTTTGTTAGTTAACCTTGAACGCCGTTGCCGGGGATCGAACCCGGGTCACCCGCGTGACAGGCGGGAATACTCACCACTATACTACAACGACTTTGGTGTTAAGATAACTGTAAATTTATAATTAATTTCTAATCCATATTTTCTTCCTGTTAGTAGCAGTACTAACAACTTGTAGAGGCCTGGTATTTTTATTATTTTTATTTTGTATATTTAAAAAAAAATAAAGATAGATAAAAGAAAATGTATTCATTGAAGTTGTTTGCATCATGATTTTGTGGGGTTATAGTTGAATCTTGATAAGTTGACAAGGCATTATATACCTTGTACACGAAATGTATTGCTTCTGTAATATCTCAGCAAAGGCCGATTACTCAAATAATTGAACCATCAAACTCCATACGAGGTATAATGTCATATTTGGAGACGAATTTACTGAGAGAGAGGGTGCTCTATGTAACCACTAGAACTAGATAAGGTAAGTTTTGTCCCTTTATGGCCAACTAGTACAAAAAATGTGGTTTTTGATTTCTAGAAGGGTTAACTACGTATGGGTCAAAAAAAAATTTTCGTGCCCAATCTTTTGTTGCATACAAAATCTTCCTTAAGCTTTAAAATTAAGTTTTAAAATTGTCTTTTTTACTTAAGGTTAATTCTATAATACCTATTAATTGTTATCTAATTTTGCCTAACTTACCTTTTGTGGTAAGTTTTGAATTTTTAAAAATAATTTATTTTTATATCTTTTAAATTAAATATTAATTTTTAACTTTTTTTAGTAAATAGGCACCATTTTTTAAGTACAGTAGCATTTACCCTTACTTAAATCTTAAAATTTTGAATCTAATTTCCTATAACAAAAAAATTATAAAATAAAAAAAAATAATAAGAGAAAGAGAGTATTTTTGCTCCTACAAAGGGAGAAGAGAAGAAGAAAGGGGGAAGGAATGAAAAAGAAGTTGTCCACGATCTACCTCTATCTCTCCTTTCGCTACCACCTCCGTACGATTTTGGTGCTTAAGGTAAGAACGATTTAAAAACCAAGTTAAATAATTTGAATTGTCTTGTTTATATATGTCACAAAAGATGAAGCCTTGAAATAATTGTTGAATTAATAAATTTAACGAAACTTATAATATTCACTCATGCAAATTGCCTTCCTAATTTTTTTTGAGATATAAAATATTCATCATCCAACTATATAAAAAGGTAATAAACTACTAAGTTGGGTTTGGTTTATTACTACTTTAAACTTGAGTAACAATGGATGAGAATATATATGGAGCAAAGTAAACAATACCATGTAGTATCTAAGAATTCAATAACATGCTAAAAAATGAAGATAACTTGTTATTTAAGGACACACACAGTTACAAAAGGAATCCACAAGAGAGGCACGTAGAGTTACACACACAAACAATATTATAAACAATACATAGATAGTACATGCAGTGGAAGAGTAGAAAGCAGAACCCAAATTTAGATGCAGGAAACTTAACCACTAAGTTACAAGTTCAAGAGCAAAGAATAGAAGTTTTAGTTATTTCATGGAGTAGTGGTTGGAATGGCCTTAGGAATTGCAGGAATAGGCACAGGCAGTGAAGGAAGAGGAACAGCAGGCACAGGTGGAATTGGCAGTTCCGGAATTGGCACACCTGAAACTGGCACATCAAGCTTTGGGAGCGGAGGAAGCAGTGATGGCACCACCGGCACAAGCGGCAGCTCCGGCAGAGGCGGCAGCTCCAGTTTCTTAGTGCCATGCACTTTGGGAGCATTACGTGCCTCTGCAATGTCAGTGATCATTAGTGAGAAAGAAAGGAGCAGAATTGGTAGAAGGAGTGATGAGAAAGTGAAAGAAGCCATGTTTCTAGTCTATTCAAATGGTTGTTATGGAATATATGCTTTTGTAGCAGTAATGTTTTTGTGAATTGGGATGTTATTGCTTGGCCTTTATATAGACCAGGTTGTGAAACTTGTGACCCATATGGACAGCTTGCTACTCAGGATAAGTTGCTACTGTCACTAATTCAGCTGCTTAATAATGATAATGATATATATCATAAGGGAATTTTTTCTTAGCACTAGATATTTCAGGTGGAGATATAAGAGATCGATTAACAGTTGTAATTTTGAAAAGATGGTAGAATTTCGTCTCAGATGTTTTGAAAATGTAGAAAAAAGAACAACAAAGCATCCGGTTAGAAAGGTAAATGAGATAGAAGGTAGGCAAAAGACAAAAGATAGAAAAAGACCTAAGAAAACCATATATGAAATCGTCAAAAGAAATCTATATGTAAAGAGTCTCACTATAGACATGATACATAATAGGCTTCAATATGATCGTTTGATTTATGTAATCTGTTCTGCATAGGTTAAAGTTTTGTTGTTGTTGTAGTCATTTCAGTCATTTATATCTATTGTTTTAGAAAATTTAGAACATTTAAGCACTTTCTTAATGTTAATGCAGGATCTTAAAGGACTAATATTGTAGAATGGATATAGTATATATCAATTATGATTCAACATAAGTCTAATGAGATGCTGAATCTGCTGGAAAATTCAACTTGCAGTGACTCTAGGACTAATTTTCCTTGTGCATGCCTTCTTTTGATGTTAGATGTAGCAAATTCCTACTAATATTTTCCAAGGGTTCTAGTATTTGGTTATTGAAAGATATCAATAATTGATTAATGCAATCATTATATGATAAAATCATTCAACAAAACAATTCCAGTAGAGCTCTTAGCTGTCTGACACTGGTTTTTGTTTTTACTATAGGTGATGAGATGAAATATTGTCTTGTTTAAGGCCCAAATCCACAGAATCCGTCTGGTATGGAACAAACCACATGAACATGGTAAGGCTAGTTGTCCTGTTATGGGGACAAGTGTAAAACAATCTGTGGTTTATGAAAAAAGTTATCTTGATAGACATTTTAAACCTTTGTAGAGCCACTTGTAAATCAGCCTATCAGCTTTTTCTCTGCCATACTGAGGATTATGTTCATCAACTAGGTTTAAATTTTATGGAATTTCATTCATAATTGATGAAACCAATAATCAAGATGTAGCAGTAGTTCATATAAATGTCATTCCTGTTCATCTGCTTATTGCAACTTGGAAGCATGGAACCATAAAAGGAGAAATGTTATTTTTTGTAAGTAACTTTTTACATAAAAACTATAGCCACATACTTCCATCCACCATCATGTGGATGAGGTATTTTTAAATAACATTTCACATTTTTTTTTTACAACAAATATAAGCATATAACTTGTTAGCAATTTAGCTTCAACAGACAACAATGTGTGAATAAGAAAAATTCCATCACTGCTTCACATGGCCAAGGCTGATAATGACTTTATTTAGAATGCACAGATAAACCTTCACGTGCTTTGCAATGGTCCATGGGTCTCTTATAAGTTCTAACTACTTAAAATACAATATTTTATGAATTGTAATCAAATGCATAGCCTATGCTTTTAAATTGCTAATAATACAAACTCAAGACAATAAATAAGAATACATTCCACAGGGAAAATAGGTGTAAAATCTCAGCACCACAAAACTTTGTTTTTAGCAGCAATTCTGCCATCTTCCTCCAGTTTGGTTCCCTGGTAATCCAATGTCCATTTCTCAAATGAACATTTAATGAAGTCATAATAGCCACCATGAACATAAAGTTTTCCATTGGCCACCTTTTCTTCTATCCATGGATAAGTTAGTAGGTTCACTAAGGAGTGATTAATTGATTCCTGTACAAAAATCACTTAAAACATTAAAATTTGAAGTCACTCAATAGATTTAACATTTCATCAATCCTATCTATCATTTGGATCAAATGAAACATGAAAGGATAGTATTGGACACATTCAATTTGAACAGCAAGAAGACAATATAAAATTATAAATAGAAACACTCATTCTGTGTTGTGAAATGCAGTCTCATTTTCATGGAGATAAAATCTGATAGGTGTCTCATTTCATGACATGCCTCCAAGTTAGCAATTCCTCAATACCCCCAATTTTCCATTTAAATTCAAAAGACAAAAGAATACATCAAAACTTGTATATTCAAAATCATATTAAGAAAGTTACAGATAAGGCCTCAAGATTATTTCTCTCTAAATACCATAGGCACTCCCTTCTCAGTGCAACATACTATTTTAGAACCATTCAAATTATTCAACATTTTGAAATCTCAACACAGCCAAATGGGACAACAAAAAATATCACCTTTTCACAATGCCTGCACTTGTCATCAAAGCTGAGGGTGGAAGCTGCAGCCTCAGTTTTCTTTCTTGCATTCTTCCCAACAATAACCCAATTGTGTATAAAGCTAATAGAAAAATAAAGAATGTTGAACTTAGCAATGTATAGTACATTTAATCAAAGGAAGTAATATATGAGAGCCAACAACTAAAATCAAGCAATCCAACCTTCCATTGGCATCGTCTTCCATACTCATAAGAGCTCGTATACCTCCACAGCAGCTGTGGCCAATGACTAAGATGTTTTCAACCTGCAATAATGAAAATTATTCTGCTCAACTCTTAATCTTTCCAATAAAAGTTGCAATTATCATAAGATCAAGATCAACCATTATTTTAATCAAAATGAATTTCAACTTTAGATACATGAATACTTGCCCAAACTAAAAAGTGAATAAGATTAGGAATTCCTAGAGTAGGGAACAAAATGATGCATACTTGAAGAGTGTTTACAGCAAACTCTAATGCAGCATTTACTTCTGAGGGTCCACTCTGCATAAGGGAAAAGGAATTAGAGAGGCAAGTATGTTATCTCTTTTTATTCTAGCAACAATAACAAAATGGCAATTGAACACACCCAAATATATTGAACATACTGTGATAGAATATAGATACCTCAAAGGTGGGAACCAAATTAGCAACATTGCGAATCACGAATGCTTCTCCTGGTTGAAATCCCAAAATATTCGAGGGGCAAACCCTGGAATCTGCACAGGCAATAACCATGAACTGTTCCGGGAATTGTTAGTGAAGAATACTTATTTTTAGCTAAGGCTTTAGTGTTGGGAGAGGAGAGAAATGCTGTAAAAGGAATAAGAAAGAAACTCAGCAAAATGAAAGATAGAAAAGGGAAGAACAATTACCTTTGGTGCTTGAGCCTTAGCAAGATTTTCAAACTGTTCAACATTTTCACTAACAGAAAACAGAAATCAACGTTAATTAAGTGTCTTCCTTTTCTTAGGCATCAGAAACGAACATGACTGAGTTAGAGTGTGGCCTTTTTCTGATACTTACATATATTTACTCTTAAAACTTAAAAATCTATTTTTCAGAATATCAAATATATCACATCTGTCTTCAGCTTTAGATAAGGTCTCTAGCTTGCTTTTATTAAGTTGTTGTGTAAATCCTGGAGACCCCATAGAAGCCTTTAAAGCGAAACCTTGACTTCTCCTGCAAACATTAGAGCGAGACGTATGAAATCACATGGAAAAAAAGAAGACAAAACAAAGTTTCATTGGCTTTCATGACAATAATATTAACTTAATAAGTATGTTGTTCTTAGTTCAAATAAGTAGCTACAAAAACACAGCAAATCAGTCTAGTATATATTTAGCTACCATAACTGTGATTCCCAAATATCAAATATCAGCCTATAGAATAGTGTGATTAGATAAGTTATGAAACAAGAAAAGATTGAAATATTCAACCAACCAAAATGAAATTGCCAGAGATTAGAATACTAGTATAGATTTAGCTACCATGACTGTGATTGCCAATGATCAAATATCAGCCTATAGAATAGTGTGATTAGATAATTTATGAAACAAGAAAAGATTGAAATATTCAAGTAACCAAAATGAAATGGCCAGAGATTAGAATACTTGTATGTTCAATGTTCAGGGGAGAGTCAAACTGCATAACCATATCCATACTTTTGTTTCAGTTTAAAAAACTAAATACTTATATGATAAACCTTGGATGTAAATTCTTTTTCCTTTTTGGTTTAGAAGAAAACTAGAAATCCAAACAATAAAAAATGCTCAACCGAATGATCCTAAATGAGTCCTTCATTTCCTAACATGTTCTTCAAGTAATTATTGTCATACTATATAACATGAAAATTTTCACAAGACTAGAAAATAAAGTAAGCAAATCTAACATAGGTAAAAAACAGAGGTTAGTTAATGATCACTAACCTTAAAGCTGGCAAAATTCTCAAATGTGGCTGCTCAAAAAATTTTCCTGTTTTGCGAGCACCGCCAAAGATCTGCTACATCAGATTCACTGAACAATGATGAGCTAATTCACAAGTACAACAACAAAACTAATAGACATGTGCAAGAAAAGAGAATAGTACCGGTGATGTGGCAGGCTCAACAAAGCAATTGGTGGAAGAAGAAAGAGGAGGAGCTGCCATTGAAGAAAGAGAGAACAAAAACAAATAGAAATATGAAAAATCAAAATAATTAGGAATGGGAAACTGAATAAAACAGTCATTGGTTGGAAGTTAGGACCGTACTTACTATTATTATTAAAAATGAGTAGGTAAAGTTGGTTACATGTTTTCTCCAACAAAGACGGAGAAACCAAGGTTCTTAAGTAACCATAACAAAATACTTTTATTTTTTTGTATTATTTTAATTATGCACAGTTGCCTGTGAAGTGTGCACCACCACTTCTCCATGATTCCTTCCAATGAAAAAGTTGTAAACTTTTTTTGACTTTCTTTATTCCCCCAAAACCCTCCTTTTTGTTCATTTGGCGTTTTCCGCTTTTGCATGGGCCAGTAAAACTATGGAAACTTCTGGATACTCAAATGGATTCAACTGTAAAATATTTTAACTAAAATAGAAAATTCATGTTAAAAATACTTACAATTAAGTTTTTCAATATATATATATATAAAGAGTTTCAGAAATTTCTATTTTAAGTAATTTTAACAAGTACTAATTGCTACGGAAGATTCTATTTTATTTGACGAAAATGTACACAACATAAAAGGAATTAAAACCTGGTGGCAGATCTGAGGCCAAATACGTGTAAAGGAAAAAAGGAAAGGTAGTAATAAAGCATAGTACATTGTACACGCTTCATTTTGAACTATGCTATGGGATCTACAACTGTATTCTTTGAAATTAGCTATAATCATGGTGGTGTTGACCACTTTTACATTTAAATTATTATTTGAATGTTTTTAATCAGAGCATCAAAAAAATTGTCTAATTTCTTTTTCTAACAGAACCCAAATTCTTGAGGTTACAGTTTGCGTTAACAACTATACCAAAATCATCGTTGTTACTGAAAACAAGTTTATGATTGTGTACAAAATGTACTATGAGAAGGAAAAAAAAAAAGGAATGCTTGAATATGTTGTTAATCCCTAATTCCATATAAATATAAACCATTTCAAATTTTAATTCTTCTTTTTCACATAATCGAAAAAGTTGAGTTTCATTAATGAAAAGTTTTGTTTGCGAAGAAGCTAAATTTCACTAATCAAAGTTTTGTTAGAAATTATGTATGGACTCAATACCAAAAAGAGAACTATGGACTAAAAATATTGGACCACGCTCACCCAAAAATTAGTACCATATCATACACCCGGGAAACATCTTCATGGGCCCAATTTAAGTAAAAAATGTTCTCGATCCAATGGGCCCAATTTAAGTAAAAAATGTTCTTAATCCAATGGGACCAATTTAAGTAAACAATGTTCTCGATCCAAGAGCTCAATCCAAACTTGGCAGGTTAGGTTGAGTGAAAAAGAGCAGGTAGACCCACAGCAGTGACGTCAAACCCAAAAAAGAAAATAAAAGCAACATACAATGGTTAATTTTGTGGTTTAACATTTTACTAAATTTTTAATCAGTTACTTATACTTTGTTTTTTTTTAATTAAATCTGTATATTTTTTTAATTTTATAATTAGATATTTTTTAGTGTAAAAAATATTAGAATTAACTGAATATTTTTTTAAATAAATTAAAAATATTCATACTTAAAAATCTAAATAAATCTTTGATCACATATATTTTAAAAAAATTACTGTATTAATTTTAACGTTTTTTATATGAATAGGACCTAATTATAAAATTAAAACAGTATAAAAATTCAATTAAAAAAATAAAAATTCAATTAAAAAATTAATAAAATTATAACTATAAAAACTAATAGAATAATTAAATTATTTTTTATGTTTTTTAAAATTATAAAAGAAACTAAAATATCTTTTATATTTTTAAAATTATAAAAGAAACTAAAATCGAAGGATCTAATTATTGGGCTAATTGCTAATTTTTTTTCATATGAGACCAAGTTTGGTGTAATGCTGGGTTATGGAACTTGGGGGAGTTTTACACCGTTGTAACGGCGTTCAGGTGAAGGGAAGAAATCGGACGGTCCGATTTATTGCAGTTGAAAGGGAACACAAATCGGACCGTCCGATTTATGGTTTATGGAAGGCAGTGCATGGAAATCGGACCCACCGATTTCATGCTTTACATTCAAATTTTTTTGGGTCTAAAGAAATCGGACCACCGATTTCCATTGAGAAAAAATTT
Source organism: Arachis duranensis (assembly GCF_000817695.3). Classification (NCBI taxonomy): domain Eukaryota; kingdom Viridiplantae; phylum Streptophyta; class Magnoliopsida; order Fabales; family Fabaceae; genus Arachis; species Arachis duranensis. Next base: position 5,409,826 of record NC_029781.3, on the reverse strand, counting down.
TACAAATCATGAAATCGGACCCAGCGATTTCCAAACCATCACACTTGCGTACAGCACTATGTACTCTCATACCCATGTGATACTCCATCTTCTTTCCAATATGAAAAATAAAAAAGTGCTAATAATTATTGTACCTAAGATTTTTTTAATTTTGTTCGAAACAGAAATTGGAAAGCCTGGTTTATGTACCTTAAATTTTAAATAGTGCCAAAATTGATATTAAAAATCAGAATTTTAAAAAACATCATTGTTAACCTAATTATAAAAATAAAAGGTGACATGTAGCAGCACATGACATATGTAGAATTCTTCGCAATTTATCAGTATCACAACTTCACATGATCAAAAATCAAAACAGGAAAGACAATACACGGTAGCACTTCGCAGAGCTTAATATGTACCAATATCATCATCGAAACGTATATACCATAAACAATTCTTATGAGATTGTGAGAAGTACTAACCAAAACCAACCTGGTGGGATGTAAAAAATTAACCTTACAGAAAACCTATATGTACAGGACCAGATACTACATCTAAAATCTGAACCAAATACATACTGCAATACAAAGATTTACAAGAGAGATGTAATCAAGCCTATTTGTGAAGGAGAATACAATAACAGCTAGCAGCTAGCAGCCCCTTATGAAAGAAAAATTAAAGACTCCACCAGTATAAACACGTAAACATTAATATAACTCCACCAAACACATATCTTAATGGACCCATTGGCTAGCTAGAGAGAAAATAAAAAACTACAGACAAATTAGGATGAAATGAAAGAAGACTAAACACAAATCAATTTTCACGCCGTGATTAACATGATAATCGAGTTTCGAGAGAGAACAAAGAGTATCTCTCTATGTTGTAGGATGGACAACTTAAAAGAATAAGGCTCAAACACCAAATGAAACACTTAGATACATTAACTCATTAAGGATTCATGTTGCTCACAGCCATGGTTAGTACTTAGTATGCCAATAAACTAAAATCCAATGAGCATTATATGCTTCCCAAAAAAACATGCAGAATCTACACAAAATTAAGTCATCCTCCTCAAACAGGTCAAAACAAAAATAAGGAGGTATTGCTGAAGTTATTATAGACTAACATAACCAGAATTCACAAAAGTTCAGCATGAGTACCAACCATACCAAAAGTCTACAATAATAACTAAACAAAAAAAAAAGTCACTGAAAGACTAATGACCCTTAACCTTATCATCTGCAACAGCATTGAGAATAGGCAAGCTGCTCAAGAACTCATCAAGCCCTTCAAAGAACCCAATCCCTTCAATGTTATCCTCCGCATTACCCGGCCCACCTGCATTCGCCCTATCGCGTACTCCATTGGCAGTCTCTTCCACATCATTACTAAACTCCACATTCAGATCCAACTTCCCCAAATTACCAGCACCCCTCCTCCTCAAACTTGCCAATGCAGCTTTCTTGCCAGATTCTAGCCTAGCTGCAATGGGCACTGCTGCAGAGTCAGCACCAACAGCCTCACCATTTTCCACACCAGCATTGCCAGAACGGTTACGAACCCCTCTCCTAGGCCTCTCCACTGGTGTGCTTGCATTGCCACCAGCAGTGGTGGCAGAACTCTTCCTATTCCTTCTTCTTCTTCTTTTCCTCCCCACCTTCTTATTCGCATTAATATTCCTCCAATCCTCATCGTCAGAATCATCTTCCGTCGTATCGGAATGCTCGACAAACGCGGCGGCAGCCTCATCATCATAGTAAGCCCAAGGCCCTCTCAGATGTCTCCATCTGTCAGCACCTTTGAGAGGACAAGGAACCAAAGCAGAGAAAGGGTTCCATTGAGAAGCAGAACCACTTATATCCTTGAAATCACCAGAAAACCCTAGCGGCATGAAACCCCAACTGCAGAAGGACATGAACCCGTCTTTCCCGGTCAACTCCGGCGGCGACCTCACCGCCAACGCATGGAAAGGCCTCCGGCAGCTCTGGCACAGCAAGGTACACTCCTCGTACACCTTCGGATACTCAAACAAACCGTAACAGTAAGGGCACGCAGTCCAGAAAGCTCCATTCAGCTCGGTTTCAATCGACTCAGTAGCCCTAGCCGGCCGAGTTGGCTCAGTCAGCTGAGTCACATTGTCCTGACTCGGCCTCTCCTCCTCTTCCTCCTCCTCAACCACCACAACCCTGGGAGCTTCCGTCGATATAGCGTTCTTACTCAGTGAAAACAGTTGCTGCTGCTGTTGCTGTTGCCGTTGCAGTTGCAGTTTCGCCTGTTCTTGTTGTTGCCGTTTCCATTGCTCTTGCTCTTGTTGTTGCCGTTGAAGTTGCAGCGCTTGTTCTTGTTCTCGCCGTTTCTGTTGCTCTTGCTCTTGTTGTTGCCTTTGCCGTTCCTCCTCTTGTTGTTGCCTTTGCCGTTCCTCCTCTTGTTGTTGCCTTTGCCGTTCTTCCTCTTGTTGTTGCCTTTGCCGTTCCTCCTCTTGTTGTTGCTGCTGCTGCTGCTGACGCTGTCGCTGCTGCTGATTCTGGTTGATGAGGTGGTTCTGATTCTGATTCGGATTTTGGTGGAGGAAGTGGTTCTGGTTCTGGTTCTGGTTCAAGTCGTGGCTTTGATTATGATTGTTTTGGTGGTTGTTGAGATTATGCCTCTGCTGCAAGATTGGAAAAGCTTGAGGGACGATAGGAACAGGGGCGGGTTGGGAAGGAGGAGGAGGAGGAGGTTCGGTAAGGAGCCTGAGGTCGTTATCGAAGATTGCTTTCTTGGAAGGGTTTGAGAGTACAGACCATGCGTCGTTGACGAGGGAGAAGGCGTAGGCGGAGAACGCGAATGGGTTGCGGTGTGGATCAAGAATGGCAGCGAGACGGCGGTACTGGGCGGCGATGTAGTCGAGATTATGTGAGTAGCGAATAACCTGGAGAATGCTGTACCAGTCAACGAGGTCGTTGATCCTGGCCTCGCCGGCCACGAGGGTGTCGATTACGGTGAGAAGTAGCTCTGTGACTTCGAAGCGTGGGTCACACTCGCGGGCCCTGATGGCGAATGACCGAGCTCCATGCAGGTCACGTGCACTCAGGAGCTTGTTGGCCGTGTACAGCCACCGCTCCGCTTCCGCCCTATTCCCCCCTTCCATTGATTTGATTTCTCCTTCTCCAAAACACTCTCACTCTCACTGTCTCACACTCAAAACGGCGCTGTTTTGTCTTTTTTTTTTTTGTTGCCGCTCCTGTCGTGTTTTGTGCTTTAAGCTTAAACTAAGCACTGGTAAATTATAATAGTGCTGAATGAGGAGTATATAGAAGGGGGAAGAAATGGAAATGAAAAAGAAAAAATAGAGTGGATTGACCATAAAGGATATGAAAAATGTGCGGCAGCAGGGTGTAGGTGAGGGGTATTTTGGGAAGTTGAGGTAAGAAACAAGTAAACAGGATCACATGGTAGTGGACTTACTCTTTGTTAGCTTATAATTACTAGGCTTGTGTTCCTTTATTTGATATATAGTGTGGGGAGATTTCGGTAGAAAACTAGAAATTAAGAAGGGTAGATTAGATTAGATTCCCTTTGGCTTTTGGAAGTGACATTGACATTGGGAAGACTTGAGAAATGGATGACAACTTTTGTGGCTTTTTTTAGAGATGAGAGGAGGTGTAAGTATGTGAAGCATGTGCGGAATGGTTAAGAGATGATGAGAGACAAAAGTTTCATAAAAAGGGAATTAAGGTTGGTCTTTGTTCCCACATTTGACTTTTCAACTCGGCCTCATCAGTCAACAATTTCAACATATGCCCTTGCCACCCTTCTTATCTCCTTTAACATCCTCATTTAATCCATTTTTGTACAATGAACCTAATTATGTACTATGACTACTATCTATTTCATAGAAATTCTTACTCTTATTAATTTACAAAACAAATATTATTTATTTACTTTTTGTTCTTTTTTATATTTCTTAAAAATAAAATAACTTAAATCACTCCATAAAATAATTTTTTAATTTACATAATATATACGGATATTTTCTATTTCAATTCAATTTCTTTTAAATTTGATGAAAATAAAAATTTATTAGATTAAAATTTAAATTAAATGTTTTGTTATAGTCATGAATTATCTATGATTCTATGTACTCCACGTTATTGATTTTACAATTTTTATAAAATGACATCTTTTATAAAATAATTATTT
>NC_029781.3:5388246-5405650 GCF_000817695.3 Arachis duranensis | reverse complement strand
TTAATTTTTAATATATTAAAATAGTCAAAAAAATTTATATATTTTTTTTTAACTAATATGTTTGAGAATCAATTTTTTTATAAAATAAAATAAGAATTACGTTGACTTTGTAATTGAGTTAGTACTAGATATTATTTTCATTTTTTAACGTCTTAATTTATTTTTTGGTAACTTAACGTCTTAATTTGTTATTCAGTTGTTTTAAGATTTATTTTTTAGTTTAAATATTTTAAAAAAAAAATAACTACTTTTTTATTTCTCCTCTTATTTCGTATTGTTTGTTAGTATTTTGAAAATTTTTAAAAAGGAGTTTTGGTAGTTAAAATTTTGAAATTTCAAACGTTATTCCACGCTTAACAGATTATTATATTTCACATGTCAATGCTGTGTTTTGTTTTTTACTAGGAAACTCTATTTTTCTTTTAAAAATGCTCAAATATTTTAAAAAGTTTGTTTATGTTTTATTAATATAAATATAAGCATAACTACATAACTCTGTAAATAAATTGATTTGTCTGGTCTCAATCTTTTTTGTTCATCTCTTTCTACTATTTTTAATTACCTTTAAGTTTTATTTTAATCAATTATTTAGGATGTATTTGACAATCACGTAAAAAAAAAGTATGTTTAAATTTTGTAAAAGCTTTAATTTTTTATTTGGATAATTTTTTATTTATGAACGCATAAATAATTTTGTTACCAAAATTATATTTAGAAGAAGCAATAATTTTTAACTTCTGCGTTTTTTTAACTGACTTTTAACTATTGATACTAGATATTTATTTACTTTTTACTAAATTTATCTTTTATACACGTTATTGTATTAATTATGAAATTCTTATTATTTTTATTGATATGAACTCTTTTTTTTATTATTTATTATTTTTTGTTAATTGTTTGTTTGACATTATACATCTTTATAATTGTAGTCACAAAAAAAATATCTTTATAATTGTAATTTTTGTATATTATTTTTGTTATTATCTTTTTATAGTATGATTTATTAATCTTGTTAGGTAAAGTAAATTAAACAAAAATTTAACTGTAAATAATAATAATAGTAAAAAATTATAGCGTACTAAAAAATAGTACTAAAAATATACTATATAACAAACATCATTAAGAATTTTCAAATTTATTTCAATCACTACAAGATAAATATTTAATTTTTTTATTATTTTTAGTACTCTTTTTTATAATTATAATTCTCGTCTACTATGTTTTAACGTAATTTTTTTATAATATAGATTATAATTCCATTAGAAAAGATAAATTAAATAAAAAGTTAATCATAGATAATAATAAAATCATCAAAATGTGCATTTCAAAATAATATTAAGAATAAGATTATTAAGAGTACGATGGTAAAAAAATATGAAATTAACATTCTCATGTTAGATACTTAACAAATATAACATATTTGATTAAATATTCTTTTATACATATATCTAAAATTTATATTTTTTTAGTTTTATTTAAAAATATATTATGTCTATCTTTATATATTATTTTTATTTTAATGTATAAATATTAATTTTATCATAGAATTAATTAATAAGATTTATTCAAATATCTAAATTAAAATGATAAGATAATATACAAAAATTATTTAAGTTGGTGTCTATTTTAGTAAAATAATATAAAAATATTATTTAAGTTGATGTTTATTTTAGTAATTTTTTTTATTTAAGAGTGATTTTAAATAGTTTAATCCAAACAACATTTATTTTACTATAATATATTTTGATACAAAAATTGTCAAACATAAATTACTTTAACACAAACTTACTTTTTATCAAAATCAAGTTTGCAAATTCAATTTTATGCAAACCCCATTTATAAAGTATAATCCACACACACTTATTTGTCCACCACAATTTGCCCACTAATCCCATTGTTACTTATATTTAGGGCTCAGTTTAGATATATTCTTAAAAAAAATAATTTATAAAAAAAGTATAGTATCAATGGTATAATTTTTAAAATTAAATTATAATTTTTTTAAAAAAATCTATTTTAATGCTTATGAAAAAGTTTTAAAAATTGACTTTTTTATAAAAAATTAAAAAAAATTATCATTTTTTTTAAAATAAACACTTTTAAAAAAAATAAATACAAAAGAACATTTATTTAAATTATTTTTTTTAATTTAATTAAACTGTTTGCTCCACCAAAATCTTGTATATAAATGACATTTTTATTAATTATATTTTTTATTATTATGTTTTTTTAGCTGTTATTTTTATTGTTTTTCAACCAGCACTATTGTTTCTTATATCTCCCTGGTCCAAATTCTGTCTTTCTTCCATTTTTTTTATTTATATTTTATTTTCTGAATTCAAACTCAATTCACTTATTATTATTACAAAGTCATCATATGTTTTGGGTCATACATTGCAAATTCTCTTTTTAGACGTTGCTCGTGGATTCATTTACGATGGCGATTATATTGGGTGAAATGCATCATATTTGTTGAAACAGCTCAACAAGTTTTGATTTGTCTTGTCTATCAAGTTTTCAAGACCATTTTCCCTTTCTCTCTTAAAAATATAAGAAATTGTAACATATAATTCAAGCAAAAAAATTCTTTGAAGTTAGAAATTATTAAAAAAAAAATAAAATAAGAATGAGAGAAAACATGATAATTGGTAGAAAAGTCTAGTGCGATTTTGTATGATGAAGACGTAGACATTATGGTGATTTTGCAAAGTCAAAACAACGTTATTGCAGCTAAAAGAAGAATGACAAAACAGAAGAAAAAAGGTAGGAGGAGCAGACCCAAAAAACATAATAAGGTATGTAAAACTTTATTAAAATGATTTATAGTTGTTAGAATATCAGAGGACTAGGAGGGATTGGAAAGTGGAGTATGGTGAAAGAGTTGAAGAAAAAGTATAGATTAAATATGTTAGGACTTATTGAAACGAAGCGAGAGGTTGTGACTAAGTTTGATGTAGCACGTTTGTGGGGCTGTGACACGATGGACTGGGACTACCTAGAATCTGTAGGTGCCTCCGGAGGTTTATTATTGATGTAGGATGATCTATTGTTTAAACGATCGAATTATTATAAGGGGGATGGTTGGCTTTGCATTGAAGGGCTGCTGACAAAAAATAACTTTAACTGTGCTTTCTGCTTGGTGTATGGAGCCCATGTTCGGAATGAGAAACCGGTGATGTGGGAAGAGTTAAGCTATATGGTGGGATTATGTCAGGTTCTTTTTTGCTTGATGGGTGACTTTAATGAGATATTAAGATTGGAGGAAAGGAATGGCACTACTAGTTTACCAGCATCTGCGGAGGACTTTAAGGAGTAGATACAAGACTTACAGCTAGTAGATTTACTGCTTTCAGATCGAAAGTTCACATGGTTTTGAGGTCGATCTTGTAGCTGGATTGATAGAATCCTTGTCAGTTTAGAGTAGCTAGAAAAGTTCCCGGATACTCGGATGAAAGGGAGACCTAGAGGTCTATCAGATCATTGTCCGTTGATTTTAGAAGATACAAGAGTTAGTATGGGCACTAGATCTCTTCGAAGCCTGGATTCTTCGTTTACTCATGGAGGATTTTTGAGGATGGTTAAGGATGAGTGGAGAAAGTTGGGGAATGACCAGTTCACTAATAAGTTGAAGGCCTTGTCTGTACCGCTGAAAAGATAGCATAAGGACAACTTTGGGGACGTGGAGAACAGAATCAAGAATTTGGAGGAAGAGATTAAGAAGGTTAGTTCTGGTATTTATGATGGGACGGTGGAAGCTAGACGGAAGGCTCTTGTGACTTGTTGTGCGAAGTGGTACACCAGAAAGGAGGTTCATTAGAAGCAGATGTCTCGATCACAACATGCTAAAGATATGGACAAGAACACGAGGTGCTTTCATAACTTAGCATCAGCTAGAAGGAGGAACAACAGAATCGACTCCCTGCTAATAAATAGAAGGCTGGTGCGGAATCAGGCCAGAATTAAGATTGCAATTAGAGAGTTATATAATGAGCTATACCGGTAGGACTATGCTCCTTTGATTGGGTTCCGTGATGGGTTGGTCAAGCAAATTGGTGAGGAAGAGGCAGCAGGGTTCCATCGCCTGAGGAAATACGACAGGCGGTCTGGGACTGTGAATCCAGTAGGGCGCTGGGTTGTGATGGATATAACATGAACTTCATCAAGAAATGTTGGAGTGAGATTGGTCAAGAGTTTACAGAAGCGGTGATGGGATTTTTCCAAAATGCGAGGTTACCAACGAACGCTAATATAACATGGGTATCGTTAGCTCCAAAATTCGTGGGAGCTAATGAAATAAAAGGCCTTCCTCTGATTAGTATGGTTGGTTGTGTGTATAAGGTGATATCAAAAGTTTTGGTGAGAAGAATGCGGGTAGTGATGCCAGGATTAGTGGGAGAGACTCAGTCGGCGTTTGTACAGGGCCGCAAAATACATTATGGTGCGCTTATTGCTTGTGAGATGGTCCAATGGCTGAAGTTGTGCAAGAAAAAGCGGCAATTATTAAGTTAGAATTTCAGAAAGCTTATGACAGGGTGAGATGGATCTTTGTGGATATCGTGTTACAGAAGATGGGCTTTGGACTTAGATGGAGGGCATGGGTAAAGGAATGTGTGACTACAACGTCTATGTCGATGTTGATTAATAGCTCACCGTCCAAGCCGTTCAGAATGAAGAGAGGTCTTAGACAAGGAGACCCCCTCTCACCCTTTCTGTTTGTTCTTATCTCTCCACTGCTGGTTGGAAGGGACAACATAGAGTTGTCACATCTCCAGTTCGTAGATGATACAATTTTATTTTGCCCTCAGAAAAAGGAGATAGTCATGAATTATAAGAGGCTTCTGCGTTATTTTGAGTTGATGTTTGGTTTGAGTGTTAACTTTGATAAGTCACATTTGATTTCGGTTAACTGTGAGCAGGATTGGGTGACGGATATGAGTGGTTTGCTGGGATGTGCGGAAGTTGCTTTACCTGTCAGGTACTTAGTTATTCCTCTAAGGGCGAACCCTCGGCTGGCGAAGACCTGGAAACCAATCATAGAGAAGGTGGAAGATAAGCTTAGCTTATGGAAAGCAAAGCCCCTCAACAAGGCTGGCAAGCTAGTTCTCATAAAATCTGTTCTAAATAGCTTGTCGATTTACTACCTTAGCTTATATAAGATGCCAAAGTCTGTAGCAGAAAAACTTATTGGGCTACAGAAGAGGTTCTTGTGGAGTAAAGAAGATGAGAACAGCGGTATACCACTAGTAAAATGAGAGATGGTGAAAGCTCCAAAAAACTAGGGGGCCTGGGGGTGGGGATGCATTGATTAGAAATGCATCGCTTCTGTTCAAGTGGTGGTGGCGCTTTTCGAAGGAGGATTGCCCGTTGTGGAAGAAGGTTGTATGTTCTTGTAATCAGTTGAACCGTATATAATGTTATCAAAACAATCATTACCGGTAAGAGTTGGTCCGTGAAAAGATATCTGCCAGCTTAATATTCAGAATCAACAGGTGAGAGATAAGATTATCAGTGGTCTGTCTATAGAGGTGGGAAATGGTAGACTTGTTCGGTTTTGGGAGGATGATTGGTTACAAGGTGACACTTTGAAAGTAAGTTTTCTGAGGCTCTTCTCTATTTCAAACCAACAAGGATCTGTTATAGGAGATTGTGGGTTCTGGGAGGGTTAGAGTGGGTATGAAACTTCCAATGGAGGAGAGATTTATTCCAATGGGAGTTAGAACTTCTCAATCAACTTCATGACCAGTTAAGGCTACTTAGATTGTCGACTAGTAGAGAGGATACAATTATATGAAAATTTGACAAAATAGGTATTTTTTTCTACTAACAATTTTGTGCAGGTATTGCAGAAAGATACTATCTCGGAGGACCTCACAAGTTACAGCTTCACTAGCACCATATGGAGAGGATTGGTTCCTCCAAGAGTGAAACTTTTTTCATGGTTTGTTTTAGTAGGAAAGGTTAACATGAAAGAAATATTGAGTAGGCTAGAAATTATTCATCAGAATGATAATGTTTGTGTTTTGTGCAAAAAAGATGTAGAATTTTGTGCATCACCTGTTTCTTGAATGTGAGTTTACGTGGCAGGTGTGGTGCGCTTGGTTGAGGAATGCTGATAGAGCTTGGGTTATTATGGGGACTGTTAAAGAGATTTTTGAGAGTTGGGTTGGAGTAACTGGTCATAATTCTGAGCATAAGAAGTGGTTAGTAGGTTTCTTCGCGGTTATTTGAAACGTTTGGCTGGAAAGAAATAGCAAAGCTTTCCAGAAGTCTGAGACAGATGTTGTTGGAATTATAAATAGGTCATTTTTGAGTTACAAAGAATGGTGTGGTGTTGATCCATTTGGTTGTTAATGACTATGCCGAAAATGACAACGAATTATACCTTTTTATGTGATCAGTGCCTTATGCTTTAATTTGTATTTTGTATCTTTTATGCTCCACATTATTGTGTTGACCTTTCTTTATTCAAAAAAATAAAATAAAATAAAGCCATAACATGTGAATTTTCCTATTCCCTATTCAAAAATAACAAGATTTTTGTTTCTCATTGAATTTAACTATTAACATTCTTACTAAGTTCAAAGAAAGACAACAAAATTGCCCCTTAAAAACAGAAATTTTTTAATACGTTAAAATAAAAATTTTAATAACTTAATGTCCTCACTTTCTCTCCAAGAAGAGAGTTGCTATTCTATCACTGAGACAACAGGTTTCGACTAATACGGTAACGTTTGGAAGAGAGACAAAAACGAAAAGACTGAAACTGAGAGATAGAAGTATTTTAAATATAAAATATTATTAAAATTTCAGTCATCATTTTAAAAAATTTTAGTCTTATGTCTTTACTTTTTGAAAATAATAAAATATTAAAATTTTAGAGATGAAGACTAAAATTTTAATATCAATCTCTAGACTAACAAATATAATACTAAATACTTGTCTCTTAATCTCCGTCTTAATATCTCAAAACAAACGCTACTGTAGAATCGTCATTTAGAAGTTATCGCTGCCGCTCTTCGAATTTAGTAAATACTGAATTTTATATCTATAACAATATATAAAGCCAATACAAAGAGTTGACCATGATTTCGGTGTCCAGTTTTTTTGGACTATATTAACCCTACAATAAATTATTTCATAAAGCAAATTATAAGGATAAAATAGACATAAAATTTATTTTGAAAAATCCAATAACTTTCCACTAAAATAAAAACAGCTTTGTTACTTCTATTACTATAATAACACATCTTTTATTGCCTCCATTCACTGCAATTTGATTTTTACTTTTCTATATTTTTCTTGCTGTTTTGTTATTCTCCTTTCTTCAACACTCTCGCCTCCATCCTCTTCCATTGCCTTTATCCACTGCAGTTACAAATTTCCTTCGGTTTGCAGCAGTTACTACTTTTACGCGCGTAACATTCACTTATATTTCTTCTCCTCTTTAGTTTATTTACTAATCTATATTTTCAGTCATTTATCTGTCTTTTTAATTTATTCCCAACTTTTGACATATGAAAATAGTATTATATCACCTTTTATTTTTATCAATTTAATGTAAAAAGAAATAATTTTTTTAGTCTTATCAATTTGATACAGAAAAAAAACCATTTCTTTTTATTTAATATCTATTTTTATGTTTTTTTATATGTCTTTGACTATGTAAAAATTTCATAAATATTTTATTATTTTTTTAATTGTTTTGCAATAATTTTTTTTAGTTTTCTAAAATATTGATTATGTAGAGTATTATATTCAAAATTTAAATACATAAATATTTATTTTAAAATTAAATTAAATTATTAATTTTATTTACCACAATATTATTTGTTTTGCATATTGGTTAAGTTATTCAATTGGCATATACATATGACGCAAAAAAATTAGCACCTATCAAAGATTCGTTAAAAACTTTAATATGTTAATTTCCTAAACTATCTAAGTACTGCATTTGATATTTAATTATATAGAAGAGTAAGTTTGACATTTATTAATTTCCTAAATTGTATTGCAAGAAATTTAATTAATTTAATATTATTTATTTGTCACATAATTAACATATAAAAGATAAAAAAACATACGCCTACCAATGGTAGAATGAAAAATTCTCACACATATTTTGTTAATTTTTTATTTGTAATTATTTTACATTGGATAATATTATTTTTTATTGATTATTAGTTCCACAGATAACACAATAAATGTAGCAATATAAGAACTTTGTTAATTAATTTTTCAAATAATCTGACGACCTAAGATAAGAATTTTGTTAATTAATTTTATTAATCTCTTTTTTATTTTTAATCTATTTTATATTTGATAATATTAATTTTAGTAATTTATTAAGTCTAATTATTATATAAAAAGTTAAAAATATTCTGAACTTAAAAAATTATTTAATAATAAAATTAAGTTTGTTCAAAATCGTAGAGAGAGACAGAGAGAAATAAAAAGTTAAAATTTTTTAACTAATTATAAAAATTCACCACCATCAAAACTATTAAATTTGAGTATATTATGTTAGATTAATAAGAAGCACACTAAAACTATAAATCTAAAAGTTTTCTATCTCTCTTTATATAATATTTCACTTTAAGTAACTATTTTAAATGAATAGTATTCAAATGACAAACAAAATAATAAAAAGATTCGCATTAGATTATAAAAGTTAATCTCATTCTTATAATACAGTTGCATTATTTCAAAACATGTAAAATAAAATAATAAAATACACTTTAATTAATGTGCACAATAAAATAAATGTAAAACTTAGATAATAGCAGTCAAACATGAATAGCAATGGTTGCTTTTTGTCATAAGGTACTATATTAAATTGTGACTTAATTTTTTAATTATTAATTAAAAAATATACAATTATGTATTATTTTTATTATTTTAGTTAAAAATAATATATTTTGAGATTATTTTTTGGGATTACTGACATCAAATTTTGATAATTTTAAAAAAAATTAAATGCTTTATGTCTTACTTCTTTTAACAAAACTTCAAAAACTCATAAAAGTTAACAGAATAGATGGTTATAAATCAAAGTGATAGACAAGATTAAAAGTTGCGATAATAATACTTGTTGATAATTAATTACGGTCGGGTTAAGAGAAGGTGGAAGGAGAAGAAAAAAAGAGAAAGGAGAACAAGGTAATATAATAATGACGATGTGACAATAACAAGTATGTGTATAGAGAATAATAGTAAGAGAAAGAATATTATTTGATATAGTAAGGGATATAATAAAAATATAAATTAATAATTTTTAAAAATAACAAAATTAAAGATAATTTAAAAGATTAAATATAAAATAAAAAAATTAAAATATTTTTTATCAATTAGAATTATGCACGAAGATAAATAGTGTTTTAAATATAAATTTTTATCTCAGCTTCAAATTAAATACTATTAAAAATAAATAACTAAACTTAATAACGTTTATAAATAGTTAATTTGTAAATAATATTTCTAAATTTTAATTTTGATTTTGTTACACATAATAACAACATAATAAATTTGTTTAATATCTTATTTAATTTAAATTTATAAATTTATACATTTCTAAAAGTTAATTTGATAATTTGTGTAAAAATTTTAAATGCTTTATGTCTTACTTCTTTTAGCAAAACTTCAACAACTCATAAAAGTTAACAGAATAGATGATTATAAATCAAAGTGATAGACAAGATTAAAAGTTACGATAATAATACTTGGTGATAATTAATTATGATCGGGTGACAAGAAGGTGGAAGGAGAAGAAAAATATGACAAAGAAGAATAAGAAAATATAATAATAGCGATGAGACAATGACAAGTATGTGTTTAGAGAATAATATTAAGAGAAAGAATATTGTTTAATATAGTAGGAGGATATAATAAAAATATAAATTAATAATTTTAAAAAATTAATGAAATTAAAGAAAATTTAAAAAATTAAATATAAAATTAAAAAGAAAAATTAAATATTTTTTAACAATTGAAATTATGTATGAAAATAAAGAGTCTTTTGAATATAAATTTTTATCTCGACCTCAAATTAACTACAATTAAAAATAAATAATTAAACTTAATAACATTTATAAATAGTTAAGTTGTAAATAATATTTTTAATTTTTAATTTTGATTTTGTTACACATAATTTTTAACTAATAATCTTGAAGCTTTTATATAGTTATTTATATGATCAATAAATCTGACCGTTTTTCAAGAATCGAGAAGTTATCAATAAAGAGATGTATGATGAATTATGAATGATTTTTTTTGGATATACAATTTTTATATTCTCCTATTTTGCTTATTAATTATTCTTATAGTTTGATATTTAAAAAAAATAAGCATTCTCATTACTTCTATTTTTCACTATTTATAAAAAAAATGAAGGCTTTTTCATATTCATATCCATATTTTGACTTACTACTTAAAAAAGATGAAGATAAATATAAATATCGATGATATTTAAGTAAAATTTATCTTTTGTAAATAACTAATATATATATATATTTTGGTTTATATATACTCTTTTTGAATCAGGATAATGTTATTATCATTATTTTTTAAATTATATTTTTTCTGATAATATATATATACCTCTTTATTATGAGTTTTTATAATTTAACATTTTAAAGATTTTTTATAGTAATTTTAATTTTAATAAAATATGATATAAATAAAGTCACATTAATATTAAAATAAAAATACTTATTTAATAATAAATTTAAAGAGTAAATAATATATTAATAAAAAAATAAAATTAATTTTTTAAAAATAATAAAAGAGTGGCTAAATAGGCACTGTGTTGAGCCGCTAGTATATATTACAGGAAAAAGAGTATTCATACCACAGGGTTTATAATGTCCAACCAGACAAAATTTCGAACTTGATTTGAAACCTTTCTATCCACACAACATATAGATTGGTAAGAGCTATGTTTATTAATTTATGAACAATTCTATTCCCACTTTTTTTTTTACATAATTAAAAGACATTGATCTAAACTCACGCACTAAGGACAAGGCATCAGTCACAAAAGCACCAAAGTAAGTTGCATTTGGTTTACCGTTTTTGAAGGCATTCACCACCTCGAAGCAATCACTCTCCACAACAATCTCCAAGAAGCAACACCCTTTTGCTAAGTTCTTTTTATTTTTTATTTTTTTTTGGTCATGACTCTTTTGCTAAGTTCATCCCCAGGTAGACAACAAGGGCCTCAGCTTCGTGAGCCTCCAGTAGTCCAGTGTTCAGTTGATGGGCCATGTTGTTGCGGCTAGAATTTGGCCCAACCCATCCCCTTGTAATTGCACCCATCCCCCCATTATTTACTACTCTAGAAAATTGATGAATCCACATTAGTTTTTACTTGGTGGTAGCTGGGGCTCCCAATTTTGCCTAATTTGGGTGGTAAGAAATTAGACTCTATTTGTTTATAAAAACAGGACATTTAAGATAGAGATATAAAAATATAAAAATATAAAATTATATTTAATAGATCAGACATAGATAAATATATTATATTCAGAGATATTAAATTAATATATCTTATATCCATTTTGATATAAATGATATAGAAACACTAATAAATGACAATTTTTTTATTATTTTTTATAATTATATTTTTATTATTATATTTTTCTTCTCAATTTTTTTAAATGAATAAAATGAGAATAAATTAAATTTTTATAATTTGTTCTAATTTATTACTAAATAGAATACAAAAATACAAATTTTTATGTTTCTATTATTTATATCTTATTTTCAGTGTTTTATTTTATCTTGTTAGTAAAAACAAATGCAACAGTGTCACTTAATATAAGTGTATAATATAACACATTCACACTAATATTACATATACAATATTCTTCTAAAAAAAACTAAAAAAAATATTTGAAATAGATAGCTATGTTTGCTGATTTTTATGTGTTCTCTTTTATGTGTTAAAACATTTTCTTTAACATTTATTTATAAATGAATGTTTTGAAGTAAGTAATAGCAGAGTATTATTTATTTAATTTATTTATTAATTAATAAAAAATTTATGAAAATTTATAATCCATTAATTGATAATCTTCCATAATATATTATAAAAACTCATATCTTAGCTTATAATTGCAGCTCTTGCGGATCGAAGCGTCACAGTTATCGTCATCAAAGCGTTGGCGTCGTTGTAGTTGTGGTCGTCAGTTTGTCATCATCACTGAACCGTCACTATCATCAAAGTATTGGTTATCGTTTGGCTCTGGCCTTCTGTGCTCTCCCGCGGTGAGTACTGTGTTCTGCAATCATTTTATTTTTCAATTAATTTTGTTTGTTTGATGACAAAACTGTATGAATTGTGCATATTTGACTTCATGGGTTTTTTATTTTTTTCAATTAAATTTTTATTCATTGAAAAATTTAGGGCAGATTTGAATTCAGAATCTGAATTTAGTTTGGATGCTGAATTTGTATTTTTATGTTTTGAGTTGGGTTGTTGCGTATATGATTCCGAATCTTGCTTATATGCTTAGTTTTTTTGTTTTTGGATTTCCTCGCTTTTGATGCTGAGTTTTCTATTTTTGGATACTGGGTTTATGTTGTTGAATATTTGATTTGGGAGGCTTTTGTTGAATACTTGATTGGAAGTATGGTTTTACTTTTGTTCTTTTCTACTACATGAACGCTTGTGTTAGGTTCATCAAGCATGTAAACTCCGATAAATTAGTAGATAATTAGTCAATAAATTAATTTTTAATAAAGAATATTAGAAATGCGAATATTATATTAAATTAGGATAGAATTCATCGAAACAAGAATTTTGACACTAATTTCGAAGAAAACGGTCCAAAATTAGACCGAACAAGGCAAACTAGTTGAACCAGGCCCAAACCGGACCCATGGGCCCAACCAGCCCAGCACGTTTAAGTGAATTGCAGTTTCTTCCTCCCCATTTCAGCAAATGATACGCTGAAGCCATAACAGGGGAGAGAAGAGAAAACCTTCCCTAACCTTACGTTACTTTCTAACTCACGTAACTCTTCCGTCCGAACTCCGATCACCGCACCGTTTTGGCCACGCATTCACCGCATCGACCTCTATGTTTCTACCGGAACAATTTCATAGGTAAGTCGTTAAATACTCCCAGCCACTCCTTTCCCCCTAATTTTTCAAAATTTGAATATAAATGTTCAATTTCTTTGTTCTTTGATGTTTTAGGATCCAATTAGATTGAGAAAAACGTTCACTCTTACTTATGTGAAGCTTAGGTAAGGGAAGGATACCGTAATTCAATTTTAATTTCATTAAATTTGAACTTTGAGTATTAAATTGGATATATATGTATTATAAATGTGTATTAGGTTGAAAACAAATAATTGGAGCTTGAAATTGTGAATATTGGAACTTGGAGGAAGCTGAGCCTAGAGTTTATTGAGTTTTGAGGGGCTGCCTTGATTTTAAATAAATTTCTTTGGTCGCTACGTGAAAGTTGGCCAAGGTATGGTTTAGGTTTCTTGCATTTAATATATAATGTTCTGTGAAAACTTAGGCCAGATGACCATAGGATAAGTTGGATTGCATGTGTATATTTAATACTTAGTATTTTGTTGATGAACATGGTTGGTTTGGTGCTTGTTGATTAACTGGTGATTTGGTGAATTATTGATTTGAGGTATAACTATCGTGGAGGTTGTTGTGATAATGAGGTATTTTGTGTTAAAAGCTTAGGATTTGTAAACTATGATTCTTAGTTGAATTTTGGTTGTTGGATTTGAATATTGTATGAGTATAATTGTTGATCTAAGGTAGATTTATTGTGGTAATTGTTATGATGATGAGGAAGGGTATGTTGAATTAAAAAGAATGCAGGTTTGGACTCGAAAAGAGTGGCAAAGTCCGAGTTATAGAGGAGATGTTGTCGAAATTTTATAAAAATTAGAGATTTTGTTTATATGATTATTTAAAAAGATTTAGATTCAAAGGTTATATGGTTTGATTTTGAGTTATTAAGAAAATGAGTATGTTTTAAGTTTGATTCATTTAGAAAAGAATGAATTATGCTTTGAATTGGAACTATTGATGGACGGAATGGAAGTTGTGATAATGAAGGACAATGATTGAGTATGATTGATGTATGATGATGAATGAGATGCGATTGAGAATGATATGGATGTTGATGAATTATAATTGAATTATTTATATGGCTTATGAATTTGAATGATTTGAGATACGAGATTCCCTGGGTAAAGTATCGTGGCTTGCCACCACGTGTACCAGGTTGAAAACTCGATACTCTGTTGACCCTACAACGTAAGGGTGACCAGGCACTATAAATTCCCAGGAATGTTACCCTCATTGAGCAATATTTATTATTTGAAAAATAGCTATGCATAGACTCTTGGGGATTCACGTCGAAGGATAGTCTAAGGTTTTCGGACTTGTCGGGTTGGCTGGATAACCGATAGATAAGCCTCATCAGCCATAGTACAAACATGCATCATATGCATATTACTTGAATTATTTGTTGTGCATAAACTGGGTGTGCCTATGTGTACTTTGCTCTGTTAAATGTATATTTGTTACCTACAGTATTTGTAACCTTCTTGTGCTTGCCTTTATCTATTTATTTGTCTGTGAAATGCATGATGGAGTTGGAGGTATGGAGGAATGGTAGTATGGGACTTAGATTTAAGATTAAGTTAAGTTAGGTTTAGATACTTTTATAAAACAACCTTTTATGACTTCTGTTTAATACTTTAAGCTCTATAATCTGACTGTCGACATATATATATATATACACTTAGCTTTCTCTCCGCATAACTTATTCTTTTTTATCCTTTTAGAGGTTTACGAAGAGGTAGGATTGTGTTTATGTACATTTGGATTTGGATATGTATATATATGTGTAAATATTTTCCGATCAGTCTTGACTTCGCGGGTTGAGTTAGGAGCTTGTTATTTTGTATTTTTGACACTCTATTCCTACTTTTATTATCTTATGTGTAATAGTTATAGTTTTCTTAGCATGCAAGTTAACTTGTTCCTTGAGCGTTGCGTTTTTATTTCGCGATTTTTATTCCCTCTATTCTTCAAGGCTCCTAGCATATTATAATCTTTCTGCTATTATATAAACATATTTTATTTTAGAGATCGTAATACCACACCACCTCTGTTTTACGACTTAAGCGTAAAGCTTAGTGTGATAGGGTGTTACAAAGCATGCTATTGCTTTTCCTGTTTTGTTCCAAGCTGAAACCATGAAAGCTATGCTGAAAAAGAATAAAATAGACTAAAAAAATGAGCCATTGCAAGGAGTTCAAGTTGCATTTTTGTGTTAATTGTATGGATTCTGAGTTAATTGTATGGATATCAGATTCTGAATTAATTTTATGGATATTAGAATTTTAGATTTTTGTTGTTTCAAGTTGGTTAATTGAATTTCTTAGCCCATTTTGAGTTTTGAATCTTTTGATTGGTCTTTGTTTATTTAATCTTTTTCAGTAATTTCTTGAAATTGTAAGATTGATTTTTTTTTGAGTTGTTGATTCTGGGTTATTGATTTTTCTGATTTTAAGTTGATGGTGTTATGGTGCATTATTTTAATGCATTATTTATGTTGTTGTTTTATATTTTCATTATTATTTTTATGAAATTGAAATATCTATTAGTGGTATTATATACATTTTGATATTTGTTAGTTATAAATGTTGATTTTTAAAATTGTTTCTGAATTTTTAACGATTAATTTATTATATAAAATTATAAAATTTTAAATTTTACCAATTTTAAAAATATTAAATTTAAATATTTAAAAGTATATATTAAAATTTTAATAATTTTATTTTATATTTAAATAAATCAATTGAATTCCACTTGAAATTCGATTAAACCTTTAAACCATTAAATTAATTATTCTATCAATTTATTTACCAGTTCAATTTTCGCAACCTTGACTTTATAACATTATGAATACAAATTTCCAATAGAATTGTGCATAATAATTGCATGATTTAGCTTATGATATTGACCAGGGAAACTAGTTATCATTTCATTTATGGGTATTAAAGCAAAAGCAATATAACTAATTTGCGGTATATGGAACAACCGAACAAGAGGGATCTTGACTCTTGAGCAAGTCCTTTTTACAGTCCTCAGCTACGCATGCATCATATACATAATATCATAACTCATATCTTATATTTTGAGTGAAGATTGATCTCGCAATAACATCCATTATTGAGAATCTAACTATTTTTAGCAGAAATCATGTATTAGGGATGTACATGG
Source organism: Arachis duranensis (assembly GCF_000817695.3). Lineage (NCBI taxonomy): Eukaryota > Viridiplantae > Streptophyta > Magnoliopsida > Fabales > Fabaceae > Arachis > Arachis duranensis. The sequence continues at coordinate 5,389,387 of NC_029781.3, read as the reverse complement.
GTCGAGTCATACTGGGTTTAGCTTAATTTAGGTCCGATTTAAAATATAGATCGGACCCAATTTTTAGATCTTAACTCGATTCTAGACCCAATAAAATCTACGTACTTTTAAATTGAGTGAAAATCGAATAAAAATCGAATGAAAACTGGGCCTTTAGCATGTTAAAATTACCTAATCTCTAATCATTATTTCACAATTTGTATAGTAAAATTCACTTGAAAAAATATAACAAAAATCAATCATTCTTTAAAATTAAAGTATAATCATAATCAATACTAATAACACAAAATATTTAAATCAATACAAATAAACAATACTAGGGAACCAACTCTATATAAGCCAAGAATCAGCCAACTGATAAACCAGAGGCACCGGTGACTTTAACCGGATGTTGCTACTGATAGGCACACGGATGTTTCTTTTTCTTGTAAATTGGATGGTTTGGATATGATTTCTATGTTTCATGTGTTACGCATTAATAAAGCATAATTAATTATATGGAACCAACTAATGAATGATTAAAGCATCTGTTCCGTGATTCTCTCCTAACACTAGCGTATCTTCCCTCATGTTTTGAACGTGGTCAACAATAATTTAACAAACAAATTAAATTATAAATTAATAAAACTAATTATAATTAATTATGTTGTTCCATTCTTGGCTGATTATTAGTTGGTTCCATATACTTTTTCATAACACAATATTATGCATTAGTCTAAAGTCTTATGTATTTTAAACATAAAACATTAACTTATAATCTTATAATGACTAATAACACAAAATATTAAGATTTACAATATTTAAATTTCATATAAGAATAGCCATCATCTATCACTAATAATACAAAATATTCATTGTGTATGATGAGCGGATAACCGGGCCGAGTTCGGGTGACTCGAGTTATGGCTCGGACCCGACCCGAAATAATGATCGAGTATATTTTTGAGATCCTTACCCGAATGAAATCACACTAAATTAGTCCCTAAAATATTTAGAGCCGGACAGAGTCTTCGAACCGGGCCGAACCGGGCCATACACACCCCTATCATGTATCATGACATACATCAAAATTAATAATTAATAATAAAAATTAATTTTAATACATTATCAATTTAAAATAATTTTATACATATATCTAATT